>NW_023396159.1:0-9348 GCF_008315115.2 Sander lucioperca | reverse complement strand
AAAAGGAAACTAGCACCTTGGTATAACTCCCAAACTCGCAAATTAAAACAAATCTCACGAAAACTTGAAAGTAAATGGCGTTCCACCAAACTGGAAGAATCTCGTGTGGATTGGTAAGATAGTCTAAAAAATTATAGGAGGGCCCTCAGAAATGCCAGATCAGACTATTACTCAACACTAATAGAAGAAAATAAGAACAACCCAAGGTTTCTTTTCAGCACTGTAGCCAGGCTGACAGATAGTCACAGCTCTATTGAGCCATCTATTCCTATAGCTCTGAGCAGTGATGACTTCATGACCTTTTTTAATGATAAAATTATAACAATTAAAGAAAAAATTCATCACCTTCTGCCCACAGCTTCCAACGACTCACCATTGGGCGCAGGAGGGCTAGAGAGAACGATAAGACCTGATACTTATTTAGACGGCTTTTATCCTTTAGACCTCCAACAATTAATGTTAAGGGTCTCTTCAGCTAAGCCAACTACCTGTCTCTTAGACCCCATTCCAACGAAGCTACTTAAAGAAGCACTACCCGTGGTCAACACCACATTACTAGATACGATCAATATGTCCTTATTAACGGGTCACGTACCGCAGTCTTTTAAAGTAGCTGTGATAAAACCTATTCTGAAAAAACCCACCCTCGACCCTGAGGTCTTAGCCAACTATAGACCTATATCTAACCTCCCGTTTCTCTCCAAAATCCTTGAGAAGGTAGTCGCTAATCAATTGTGTGACTTTCTGCATAGAAATAGTCTATTTGAAGACTTTCAGTCAGGATTTAGAATGCATCATAGCACAGAGACGGCACTGGTGAAAATCACTAACGACCTTCTAACTGCTGCTGACAAAGGACTTGTCTCCGTACTTGTCTTATTAGATCTTAGTGCTGCATTCGACACTATTGACCATACCATCCTCTTACAGAGACTGGAACATTTAGTTGGCATTAAAGGAATCGCACTAAGCTGGTTTAAGTCCTATTTTTCTGAGCGATCCCAATTTGTTAATATTAACGATAAACCATCCAAATACGCTAAAGTTAGCCATGGCGTTCCTCAAGGCTCAGTGCTTGGACCAATTCTATTCTCTTTATATATGCTTCCTCTAGGCAATATTATTAGGAAACACTCAATTAACTTTCACTGTTACGCAGACGACACCCAATTATATCTGTCAATTAAGCCAGACGAAAGCGGTCAGTTAGCTAAACTTCAAGCGTGCATTAAAGATATAAAATCCTGGATGACCCACAATTTTCTGATGTTGAACTCAAACAAAACGGAAGTTATTGTGCTGGGACCCAAGCACCACCGAACTTCATTATCTAAATATATAGCTACCCTAGATGGTATTGCCCTGGCCTCCAGCACTACTGTCAGAAATCTAGGAGTCATTTTTGACCAGGATCTATCCTTTAACGCCCACTTAAAACAAACCTCAAGAACAGCCTTTTTCCATCTTCGTAACATTGCCAAAATCAGGAACATCCTGTCTCAAAACGATGCTGAAAAACTAGTCCATGCATTCGTAACTTCCCGGCTGGACTACTGTAATTCTTTACTATCAGGCTGCTCAAATAAGTCCCTCAAGACCCTCCAGCTGATCCAGAATGCTGCAGCACGTGTTCTGACAAGAACTAACAAAAGAGATCACATTTCTCCTGTATTAGCTTCTCTGCATTGGCTTCCTGTAAAATCCAGGATTGAATTTAAAATCCTTCTCCTGACCTACAAAGCACTAAATGGTCAAGCACCATCATACATAGAAGAGCTTTTAGTACCTTATTGTCCCACTAGAGCACTGCGCTCCCAGAACTCAGAGCTACTTGTGGTTCCTAGAGTCTCTAAAAGTAGAATGGGAGCCAGAGCCTTCAGCTACCAGGCTCCTCTCCTGTGGAACCAGCTCCCAACTTGGGTTCGGGGGGCTGACACCGTCGCCACATTTAAGAATAAACTGAAAACCATCATCTTTGATAAAGCTTATAGTTAGGGAGTGAGGAGTTGCAGCATAGTAGAGTAGAGTAGAGGGAGGCAGGAAGTACAAGCCCGTTCCGGCAGGGGAGAGTACGAGCCCGGTCCAGGGCCCCTCTCTTTAGCCTGCCTCTCTTAGTTATGCTATTATAACTCTAGACTGCTGTGGGAAGCTCCTTCCAAGGACACAATGAGCCGCTCCCTCTTCTCTCTTTTCACTTGTCTCCTTTTGTGTGCATCTTAGTCCCAGAAATGCCTGTTACTAACCTAGCTCTGGGGAGTTTTCTCCCCGGAGTCCCTTTGCTTCTTCTTCACCCAGAACATCTCCTTGGAATTGGGTGGCACCTACACCGGGGTCCTGGGTGCAGCTGACGCTATGGACTTACTACACCCTGCTACGCTCTGCGTTTCCCCGCAGTGTCCGACTGCGTCCTGCCGCGTCCAACCGCGTCCACCCAGGCTGCTGTGCCACACTACACCCCGTAACGCCCTGCTGTGCCCTACTATGACATGAACTACTATGACTACCATTGTGATCACTGCTTCACTATCTTTATTATGACTATTATTGCCACCATTCACCACTCCCCCAACTGGTGCCGTCAGACACCGCCTACCAAGAGTCTGGGTCTGTCCGAGGTTTCTTCCTAACAAAAAAAGGGAGTTTTTCCTTGCCACTGTCGCAATAGCTACTGCTAATGCTTGCTCTTGAGGCAACCACTGTAATAGTTGGGGCTTCGTAAAGTACAGAGTTTGGTCTAGACCTACTCTATCTGTAAAGTGTCTCGAGATATCTCTTGTTATGATTTGATACTATAAATAAAATTGAATTGAATTGAATTGAATAGTTCTCAAGACTATATTCACGTATACACCAGCAACCCATTCTCACTCCGAACACGTAAAATACGGACGTTTGGACAGTGGCTGTCAGCGTCTGAAGCGACGAAAAAAGCGCCCTTCAGCATGTTTGTATAACGTACCGAGGAGAGCAGCAGCTACACGGGGTTTGAAGATGACGTAACACTAAGACCGACTACGGTAGCGAGTAGTTTGTAAGGCCGAAATTCCACATAGGGAGGATGGGTCAAATACAGGACTTTCACCCAGGAGACCGGGGTTCGTGTCCCTCATGTCACGTTTCCTAAAGTCGCTTTCTTCTTTTCCTAAACCCAACCGTCCCGTTATTCACGCGTGTCACGGAAACGTAAGCCCACCCACGACATTTTCCTTAACATAACTGCGTCAAAAGGGACGCCAATAGTACCGACCAAGCGCGTTTAGATAAGGCGCGTTATATGACGCTAAAGGAGACTTTTAGTGTCAATAACGACAAAGGCACCTGACCAAGCGTCTGTATTTTACGAGAGTGAGAATCTGTTGACACCAGAAAATTCCTAGAACAATCATGAACCAGGTTATCAGGTCTTTACCTTTGCTAGACATTCAAAGTGCTGAATACTGCAGATAAAGCATATACAAACAAATATGGGGGATTTCAAAGGATAACTTTATCTGTCGAATAGCAGACTCCTCAACTGGCATTCCCCCGAGGGAGAAAAATACACAGCAGGATCCACCAGTTTTTTTTTCTACACTGACAATAAGTTATACCCTAAGCTTGTAGGATTCAGGGATAGTAATCCTCTGTAGAGTAAGCTCACAGCTACAATGCCTTAGCCCTAAACTGCAGCAGATTCTAAATTCTAAATCCAGTAATAAAATCAGCTGTTACATGTGGGAGCCATGTTGACATTAAGGGATGCACATTTGGCTTTAAATCAACCTCATTTCCTATAGTACTGAATGTCACAACATCCCACATCCCAGTGTTTTAATGCCTTAATAACCATGACCTTTTCCTTTTGCCAATTGAACGTGATGCAAGAATCAATCTGTTGGTTCTGGTAAAGCCACTGATATATGGATTTTGTGGGAGGTTGATGGCCAGCTGGTCCCACTGGTCACACAGTGACCTCACAGAGGAAAGCTTAGTTGTGCGAGCTGCAATGTGTTGGTACAACTCGTGCAAACCTTGGAATTATTAGCAATGAGGAAAGTTTCTCACATCAGAATGACTCATCCATGTGCACATACTCTGTGGTGCCTTTCAATGCACCGAACACAAGACAAATAAGATGAACACAAGGCAATCACAATGCCCCCTGGTTCATTACTATTTTTACATGTCAAAAGCTGTTTTAGTTTGAATAGCACATAACCTCTGTAAAACCACATAAGTTACACAGTTTTTATTATGGATTAAACAAGATACATTGTAAGAATTAGTAATCATTATGGACTCCTTTTACCTTTGGACAACGCCAGGCTAGGTGTTTCTCCTGTTTACAGTCTTTATCCTAAGCTAAGCTAACATACAGGCATGGGAGTGGTCAGTGGTACCAACCATGTCATGTTAGCTTGTCAGGAAGGGGGCTAAATAACGTTCCAAATTTAAGCTAAATTGTGCCGAGGGAAAAAACTGGCATGGCCATTTTCAAAGGGGTCCAGTGACCTCTGACCAGGATATCTGAATGAAAATGGGTTATATGGTTACCCATAAGTCTTCCCTCTACAGACATGCCAACTTTATGGTCATCCCATGCAGTTTGGGCAAAAAATACCATGCAGTTTTTTTTTTAATGCAGTACAAATGTGTTATTTTCCCAAATCTTAAATGGTGTATTTGGATATTCCTGCATACTGGGGTCCCTAAACATTCTTGAAATTGCATACATTGGGTATGTCTGGAAAACTGAGACTGTTTAGGATTCAATGAGCCCCATTGTATTCCTTTATGATGACGTTAGTCCCAAATTAGCAATTTCATTGTATTGAGACCAATTCGTTTTTAGACTAGACACAACTGTATACAATGACCTGTTGTGACCTCTAGGATAATCACAGCCCCATGAAACATTACAACCACAAACTACAGATCTGGAACATTCAGAGGATGTGCTTGCCTTCCATTCACCGATAAATACAATTGTTGCTCCAAATTTCAGTGGTTTTTGATACCAAATGACAGCATTGATTTTTCTATCTTGGGGGATTTTTAACTATTTTTATTAATTCTCGAATGGTAAAAAAAATCAGTGTAACAAATGGTATCAACCCAAAAATTGCTGCAACAACTTATGAGACATAAACAAGCATGGAAATTACCATCATATACTGCCATCGTAATGTTCTAAGCTACATCTGATATTATTATTCACTTTCACAATTTATTTACATTTACATTTAAATGACACTCAGTGCTGAGCTGCATCTCAAATGAATATTTAGGTTCCCAGCTTTCAGATGTTGTAGACCAAATCTATGTGGCATCTACTGTTGACCTTTTATCTATCCCTGAACATCCCCTCTAAAAAGGGGGATGAATGGTAAGAGGTTCAATGTCGAACTGTTGCTTTAAACAGGGTTATGCCGACTCCTAACTCTAAAGGATAGCGGCTAACACATGTAAGTTAGGTAACTGATGATATATACCTCCAGATTACATACATTTGTTCAGCGTCAGTGAAATTTTGCCATGGAATAAAACATAAATACAAAAACAATATCTCTGGTTCTGCTGCATCGATTTGATCTCTGTCTTAAAACAACTTTCCATCATGCGTCCAACAAAGTTATAGGATGTTATATAACTTTATAGTGCGATTCTCAATCAGTGGAGAACTCTTATCAGTCTACTCACTACATGACTTCTTTATTATTTCTTGGTTCCTTCTTAAAAACTCAAATGAGTGACTGCATGGGTATTGAGTAGAGCTGTGATGATTAGTTGATTAATCGATTAGTCTAACATTAGTCTTGCTTTGCCAAAGCGCGCTGAAGGAGGTTCTAGCTACTCCACATAGCATTTGGGGATGGGAGGAAAACGTGCTCTGGTTTAATGGCATTTCTTTAAACCAATCACAATCGTCATGGGCGGTGCAGTACAGAGCTGCTGCAAAATAGTCGTGCGAGAGAAAATTCAGATTGGACAGATAGCTAGCTAGTCTAACTCCATCCATCCATCTTCTTCCGCTTATCCGGTAACGGGTCGCGGGGGTAGCAGCTCCAGCAGGGGACCCCAAACTTCCCTTTCCCGAGCCACATTAACCAGCTCCGACTGGGGGATCACGAGGCGTTTTCCCAGGCCAGGTTGGAGATATAATCCCTCCACCTAGTCCTGGGTCTTCCCCGAGGCCTCCTCCCAGCTGGACGTGCCTGGAAAACCTCCCTAGGGAGGCGCCCAGGGGGCATCCTTACCAGATGCCCGAACCACCTCAACTGGCTCCTTTCGACGCGAAGGAGCAGCGGCTCTACTCCGAGCTCCTCACGGATGACTGAGCTTCTCACCCTATCTCTAAGGGAGACGCCAGCCACCCTCCTGAGGAAACCCATTTCGGCCGCTTGTACCCTGGATCTTGTTCTTTCGGTCATGACCCAGCCTTCATGACCATAGGTGAGGGTAGGAACGAAAACTGACCGGTAGATTGAGAGCTTTGCCTTCTGGCTCAGCTCTCTTTTCGTCACAACGGTGCGATAAATTGAGTGTAATACCGCACCCGCTGCGCCGATTCTCCGACCAATCTCCCGCTCCATTGTTCCCTCACTCGCGAACAAGACTCCAAGGTACTTGAACTCCTTCACTTGGGGTAAAGACTCATTCCCTACCTGGAGAAGGCACTCCATCGGTTTCCTGCTGAGAACCATGGCCTCAGATTTAGAGGTGCTGATCCTCATCCCAGCCGCTTCACACTCGGCTGCGAACCGATCCAGTGAGTGCTGAAGGTCACAGGGCGACGATGCCATCAGGACCACATCATCTGCAAAAAGCAGCGATGAGATCCCCAGCTCACCAAACTGCAACCCCTCTCCACCCCGACTACGCCTCGATATCCTGTCCATAAATACTACAAACAGGATTGGTGACAAAGCGCAGCCCTGGCGGAGGCCAACTCTCACCTGAAACGAGTCCGACTTACTGCCGAGAACCCGGACACAGCTCTCGCTTTGGTCGTACAGAGATTGGATGGCCCTGAGAAGGGACCCCCTCACCCCGTACTCCCACAGCACCTCCCACAGTGTCTCCCGGGGGACCCGGTCATACGCCTTCTCCAGATCCACAAAGCACATGTAGACCGGTTGGGCATACTCCCAGGCTCCCTCCAGGATCCTTGCGAGAGTAAAGATCTGGTCCATTGTTCCACGACCAGGACGGAATCCGCATTGTTCCTCTTCAACCTGAGGTTCGACTATCGACCGAACCCTCCTTTCCAGCACCTTGGAGTAGACTTTACCGGGGAGGCTGAGAAGTGTGATACCCCTGTAATTGGCACACACCCTCTGGTCCCCCTTTTTGAAAAGGGGAACCACCACCGCGGTCTGCCACTCCTTAGGCACCGTCCCCGACTTCCACGCAATGTTGAAGAGGCGTGTCAACCAAGACAACCCCTCCACACCCAGAGCTTTAAGCATTTCTGGACGGATCTCATCAATCCCTGGGGCTTTGCCACTGTGGAGTTGTTTAACTACCTCAGCAACTTCCACCAGGGAAATTGACGACAATCCCCCATCATCCTCCAGCTCTGCCTCTACCATAGAGGGCGTATTAGTCGGATTTAGGAGTTCCTCAAAGTGCTCCTTCCACCGCCCTATTACCTCCTCAGTTGAGGTCAGCAGCGTGCCATCCTTACTGTACACAGCTTGGATGGTTCCCCGCTTCCCCCTCCTGAGGTGGCGAACGGTTTTCCAGAAGCACCTTGGTGCCGACCGAAAGTCCTTCTCCATGTCTTCTCCGAACTTCTCCCACACCCGCTGCTTTGCCTCTTTCACGGCAGAGGCTGCAGCCCTTCGGGCCCTTCGGTACCTTGCAACTGCCTCCGGAGTCCCCTGGGATAACATATCCCAGAAAGACTCCTTCTTCAGTCGGACGGCTTCCCTGACCACCGGTGTCCACCACGGTGTTCGTGGGTTGCCGCCCCTTGAGGCACCTAAGACCCTAAGACCACAGCTCCCCGCCGCAGCTTCAGCAATGGAAACTTTGAACATTGTCCACTCGGGTTCAATGCCCCCAGCCTCCACAGGGATGCACGAAAAGCTCCGCCGGAGGTGTGAGTTGAAAGTCTGTCGGACAGGGGCCTCCTCCAGACGTTCCCAGTTCACCCGCACTACCCGTTTGGGTTTACCAGGTCTGTCCAGAGTCTTTCCCCACCCTCTGACCCAACTCACCACCAGATGGTGATCAGTTGACAGCTCTGCCCCTCTCTTCACCCGAGTGTCCAAAACATACGGCCTCAGATCAGATGAAACGATTATAAAATCGATCATTGACCTTTGGCCTAGGGTGCTCTGGTACCAAGTACACTTATGAGCATCCCTATGTTCGAACATGGTGTTCGTTATAGACAATCCATGACTAGCACAGAAGTCCAACAACAAACAACCACTCTGGTTTAGATCAGGGAGGCCGTTCCTCCCAATCACGCCTCTCCATGTGTCTCCATCATTGCCCACATGCACGTTGAAGTCCCCCAGCAGAACTATGGAGTCCCCTACTGGAGCCCCATACAGGACTCCATTCAGGGTCTCCAAGAAGGCCGAATACTCCGAGCTCTTGTTTGGTGCATACGCACAAACAACAGTCAGAGTTTTCCCCCCCACAACCCGCAGGCGTAGGGAGGTGACCCTCTCGTCCACCGGGGTAAACTCCAACGTAGCGGCGCTCAGCCGGGGACTTGTGAGTATCCCCACACCCGCCCGGCGCCTCACACCCTGGGCAACTCCGGAGAAGAAAAGAGTCCAACCCCTATCCAGGAGTATGGTTCCAGAACCGAGACTGTGCGTAGAGGTAAGCCCCACCAGATCCAACTGGTAGCGCTCCACCTCCCGCACAAGTTCCGGTTCCTTCCCCCACAGAGAGGTGACGTTCCACGTCCCCAGAGCCAGCGTCTGCTGCCCGGGTCTGGTCCGTCGAGGCCCCTGACCTTCACTGCCACCCATGTGGCAGCGCACCCGACCCCAGCGGTTCCTCCCACAGGTGGTGGGCCCATGGGTTGGAGAGAGAGGTGCCACGTAGCTTTTTCGGGCTGTGCCCGGCTGGGCTCCGTGGCAAACCCGGCCACCAGGCGCTCGCTGACGGGCCCTCCATCTGGGCCTGGCTCCAGACGGGGGCCCCAGGCTTCCTCCGGGCAGGGTCACATCATCTCTATCTCGTTTTTTCATGGGGTTTTTGAACCATTCTTTGTCTGGCCCCTCACCTGAGACCACTTTGCCTTGGGAGACCCTACCAGGAGCACAAAGCTCCAGACAACACAGCCCTCAGGTTCATAGGGACACACAAACCTCTCCACCACGATAAGGTGATGGTTCCCGGAGA
>NW_023396158.1:0-9630 GCF_008315115.2 Sander lucioperca | reverse complement strand
CGGAGGTCCATAAGACTAATCATCGAGAGAGGAGAGAGAGGGGAGAGAGAGGAGAGAGAGGAACAAACAGAGAGAGAGGAGACGACCGGACGACTGGAGGACGAGGAGAGAGACCGAGAGAGAGAGAACGAAGAGGAGAGAAGAGAGACGAGGGGGACACCAGAGAGATCGACCAGTGGAGTCAGAGAGGGAGGAGAGAGTGACCGGACCGACCTGATTTTCGGACACCTGAGACGGAGAATGGGCATGAGATGAGCGGGATGAGAGAGAGAGAGATCGAGGGGAGAGAGGGAGAGCTGCGAGGGAGGATGAAGAACCAGAGAGATGAGGAGAGAGGTGAGAGGAGAGAATCGAGAGAATTGAGGACACAGAGGAGAGACGAGCCTGATGACGCGCGCGCCATGCGAGAGGAGTCGGACGAGCGGACGAGAGAGAGAGAGAGGACCTTGTGAGAGATGAGAGTTGTGGGTTGAGAGGGAACGACGAGGGGAGAGCGAGATGTCTGGAGGAGGCGATGAGAGAGACGGTACGGACTGACGCTGAGGGGAGGGAGAGACACAGAGAGGAGAGAGAGAGAGGACAGAGCGGACGGGAGTGAGGAGGATGAGAGATGTGAGGATCCGAGAGCGAGAAGGCCGGAAGCTGAGCGAGAGAGAGAGAGGAGAGGAGAGAGGGAGGACGACTGAAGTGGAGGGAGAGGTCCCGGGAGAGAGGGAGACCGACTCCTGAGGAAAGGCGAGATGGACGCGAAGAGGGCCGAGAGGACGGTGCATAGGGGACTGCCGGAGACGAGAGAGTGGGGAGGAGAGGGAGATGGAGAGAGGAGGACAGGGAGAGGAAATGCTGGGAGAGGAGATGAGAGGATTGGGGGAGGACTCTAGCGGAGGCGATGAGGGAGGGCCGAGGAGAGGGCCCGGGAGGATGGAGAGAGAGGAGACGCCGAGAGAGTGAGGAGAGCGAGATGAGGAGCGAGGCGAGGCAGCCAGACGAGGTCCGAGTGGACGACGATGATGGTCAGATACGGGACTGAGAAGGTGAGGACGAAGAGACGAAGATGTGAGGAGCGAGGAGTTCCCGAGAGAGGAGCGGCGGGGGAAGTGGGGGAGAGCATGAGCTTGGCCAAGGAGGCAGAGGGAGACGCGAGAGGATTTGAGCAGGGCGAATGGAGGGGTGAGAGACTAGAGGGGAACGACGAGAGTGGGGGCGGAGGTCGGGGAGGGAACCGGTGAGATCACGCCGGGGGGGAGGAGGGGAGGAGGACGGAGAGTAGCGATGGGCAGGAGGAGACCGGGGAGTGAGGAGAGTGAGGGGGAGTACGGGAGAGAGTTGAGAGGAAGGAGACAGAAGATACGGAGAGAGAGACGAAGACCCCCCCCCCCCCCAGAGGAGAGAGAGAACGGGAGGAGAGAGACGAGCTGGAGGACAGAGGAAGGAGAGGGATGGAGAGAGAAGGGCGGAGATGCCGTGCGAGGAGGCAGAGAGAGGGATGAGGCGAGAGAGTGAAGGGTAGAGAGAGAGAGAGAGGATGAGAGAGAGGAGCGAGAGATGGGAGGAGAGAGAGAGACGCGAGACCGTGGGAGAGAAGATGCAGAGGGAGAGAGAGAGTGAGAGAGAGATGAGAGAGAGAGAACGAGAGAGGAGGAGAGCGGGAAAGGAAAGAAAGAGGGGAGAGAGGAGCTGTGAGACAAGAGAGAGGACTGGGAGAGAGAGAGAGAGGAGGAGAGTAGAGATAAGGAGAGAGAGAGGAGAGAGAGAGTGAGAGAGAGAGAGTCGGGGGGTGTATCCTCAGGGAAGTTAGTTATGTAGGACAGACTCAGTGATGTGGAGGAGAGGAAGAGGAGGCGACACAGAGGGAAAGCAGGGAAAGAAAGAAAGAGAGAGAGACAGAGAGAGAAAGGGGGGAGAGAGGCAGAGAGAGAGACAGAGAGAGACAGAGAGAGAAAGGGGGGAGAGGAGAGAGAGAGGGAGAGAGGCAGAGGAGAGAGAGAGAGACAGAGAGAGAGAGAGACAGAGAGAGGGAGAGAGAGAGAGAGAGAGAGAGGGAGAGAGAGAGAGAAAAAAAATGGGAGGGAGAGAGAGAGACAGAGAGAGAGAGAGAGACAGAGAGAGAGAGAGAGACAGAGAGAGAGAGAGAGAGAGACAGAAAAGATGAAAAGAAGGGAAGGAAAGAACCAGAGGAAGGGGAGGACAAAAAAAATAAGAAATTGAAAGGAGACAGTGGAAGAGACAGAGGAGACAACAGAAAACGGAGGAAGAGGAGGAGTCAGTTAGAGAAAGAGGAGGAAGACGAAGAGAGGAGACAGAGGGAGAGGAAGAAGGGAGGAACGGAGGAGGACGATAAGGAGCAAAGACGGGAAGACGAAAAAGAAGGAGAGAAGGAAAGGGATGGAGGAGAGAGGAAGAGAGCCCACTGAAAAATAACGTTTCCATCAGCGTTTATTGCATGAGCCGAACATCCATCAGGACAAAATCTGATGAGAGCCAACGTATAAACTTTGAGTCGATAGGTTTCCATAAGCCATTTCTCATTCAACATCACCTAATTAGCATAAACATGTGTGGATGGAGAGCTAGCTAATGACATGCCTGAGTAGATTAGTAGTACTACGGACCCTGAGTACTAGGGTTAATAACAGATAGAGATACAAACACAAGTACCAAAATAAGACCTAAGATGGAAGAGAAAGCACAATTATAAATAAATTTAAATATCAAACAAACTTCGTCTCTGTGTGTGTGTGTGTGTGTGTGTGTGTGTGTGTGTGTGTGTGCGCCTCTCTGTATGTGTGTGTGTGTGTGTGTGTGTGTGTGTGTGTGTCTGCGTGTGAGTCTGTGTGTGTGTGTGTGTGTGTGTGTGTGTGTGTGTGTGTGTGTGTGTAGATGTATGTGTGTGTGTCTGTGGGTTTGTGTGTGTGTGTGTGTCTGTGTGTCTCTCTCTATGTGTGTGTGTGTGTGTGTGTGTGTGTGTGTGTGTGTGTCTCTGTGTGTGTGTGTGTGTGTGTGTGTCTCTGTGTGTGTGTGTGTGTGTGTGTGTGTGTGTGTGTGTGTGTCTGTGTGTGTGTGTGTGTCTCTCTGTATGTGTGTGTGTGTAGATGTCTGTGTGTGTGTGTGTGTAGATGTCTGTGTGTGTGTGTGTGTGTGTGTGTGTGTGTGTGTGTAGATGTATGTGTGTGTAGATGTGTGTGTGTGTGTGTGTGTGTGTCTGTGTGTGTGTCTCTCTGTATGTGTGTGTGTGTAGATGTCTGTGTGTGTGTGTGTAGATGTATGTGTGTGTAGATGTGTGTGTGTGTGTGTGTGTGTGTGTGTGTAGATGTATGTGTGTGTAGATGTGTGTGTGTGTGTGTGTGTGTGTGTGTGTGTGTGTGTGTGTGTGTGGATGTCTGTGTGTGTGTGTGTGTGTAGATGTCTGTGTGTGTGTGTGTGTGTGTGTGTGTGTGTGTGTGTGTGTGTGTGTGTAGATGTCTGTGTGTGTGTGTGTGTGTGTGTGTGTGTGTGTGTAGATGTCGTGATGTGAAGGCTGTAATATGAACTGTCTGATATCTCTAAATCATCATCAGTTCCTTATCAGTTATCTCTACTCTGCAGCAGGCAGGTGGCTCCCCCTGCTGGACACTCAGCTGAGTGCTGCATTTAAAGAATATCTGGTTGTTTGGTCTCGATTGTCTTTTATTTATTTATTTTTATTACACAAACACACACACACACCACACGCACACACACACAGACAGACACACGCACACACATACACACAGAGACACACGCACACACATACACACAGAGACACACGCACACACATACAGAGACACACACGCACACACATACAGAGACACACACGCACATACATAGAGACACACACGCACACACATACAGAGACACACACACACACACACACACACACACACCCACACACACACACACAGAGACACACGCGCACACACAGAGAGACACACGCACACACACACACACACACATAGAGACACACACACACACATAGAGACACACACACACACATAGAGACACACACACACACACACAGAGAGACACACGCGCACACACGCACACATACAGAAACACACGCACGCACACACACAGAGACACACACTCACATACACACGCACACACACACACACACACACACACACACACACAGAGAGAGACACACACACACACACACACACACACACACTCAGTTATGCATTTGTTATTTCAGGAATTATGATTGGAGTGGAATGGGATAAATTTTTAAAATAATAAATAACATTCAAAAAGCATAAAGACAAAACTTAAAGCTAAAGAAGTCAAACTACAACCATTAGATCTGACATTTGGCCTAGGTGCTGCGCAAAACGGCTCGGGCGCTGCACCCAAAGCCGTAATTTACAGTGGGGTTTACAACCAGGGTCCAAAAGTGGAGCTCTCAACCCCCCCAATGTTGAACCCAAAGCTACACCCTTGCACCTAAACTTTATAATGGCGGGGAAGCCTGATATGGTGCAGCCCATGTGTTACAGTAACGCAGTAGTAGTCTGAACATCCATCCAGCGCATCGTTGGCACACTTTAATACAGACTTGTGTCAGGCTGTGTCTCAAAGCGCCTACTGTCACACTTCAAACACTTAGTGGAAAAGTGAAGTATATCGTGGAGATAACGCAAAAAGTCAGTGCACCGAAAGTACCAGGATGACCCCCTAAAAACGGTCAAAAAGTTCAGTGTGGAACGATGGACCCTACGCGCACTAAACAG
Organism: Sander lucioperca; assembly: GCF_008315115.2. NCBI lineage: Eukaryota > Metazoa > Chordata > Actinopteri > Perciformes > Percidae > Sander > Sander lucioperca. The sequence continues at coordinate 4,885 of NW_023396158.1, read as the reverse complement.
GCGCCGTCTGGACTACAAAGCAGAAAGGGGAGGGACCAGGGACGTCGACCGGCAGCTGATTGGATGAACGCGTCACGTGGGTCTGGCTTCTCCCGGATTTCACAACCGAGCACAATCCTCCAGAGTACCCCGATTTGAGAACCACTGCCCTATATCATAGGGCAGCATTGTAAAAGAATTGAACTGCAAACAAGGTCGGTTATGACTAGGGTTGGGTATGGTTTGGTTTTTTTTCCGATACCGGTGCTAAAGCGGTACTTTTAAAACGGTGCCGGTGCCTAAACGGTGCCTGAACCGATACTTTTTAAGAAAGTAAAAAAAAAAAAAAGAAAGGTACTAAACAACAGTCGGCGACATTTAAGAACAACTTGTTTATTACTACGGCCATATGGTCAAAATTAAATGATTTAATAGTAATGTAATAACTATAACTTATAATAAACAATCACTTATTTCACCAGTAAATTGCTGTTGAATGACAAAAACAGCCACCAGATGGGAAAAGGGTACACTGTAAACCCGAATGTTCAAAGTAATTAAATAGATTAAGTGGGGTATACTCAAAATTTTAGAAAAAGTTATACTAACTTAATTTTGTCAAGTTGGTGTAACATGTTCTTCATTTGAGTATTGTTAACTAATATTTTTTGATTAAATGGAACTATTTTGTGTATAAGTAAGCATAACTTAAAAACATAACTTAAGTGCAACTTAATAGAATTAAGTAATTACATACTAAGAATGATAAAGTCCTGTTATTTCTATTGTTTCAAATAGGGGTGATTTAAAAAAAACTTATTTTTTGTATTTTTAAAACAGTAACAATTTGATTGAGGCAAATGGTCTGAAATGCATTAGACATTAGTGGAGGACAAAATGTATTTATTTTTTGCATTTTATTGTCATCAATTAATGTTGCTTATATATTTTTTATTTTTATTTAAGTGTTGAGCAGCTGCAGGGATCATTTTTTATGCCGAGTTAATCTCTGATTCAACCTGCGAAGCAGAAGGTGGTGCTAATATGCATACTACCTTCCTTACCGCTCTTTGGAAAAAAACAGAAGAAGAAAAGTTTGAAACAACGCAGCAAGGCGGGAAGCAACAGACAGTAGGCTTGCAGAAGTTACTACCTACGCAGCAGCAATCAGCCTCACTGGACTTACTGTAAGTTTTGAATGTTAATATTCATTCACTTTACTTCTTTTATACATTATACATTTTTACATGCGTTTGTCTCAGAGTGTAGAACTTCTCCAAGCCCCCGCCCTTCACTGGCTTATCACGGAAGTCTTGTAGGGATTGGCAACTTGTCAGATATAGGTTAGCTGCTAAAGAGCTAGCTAGCTAGCTAATTAGCGCGACCACTAACGTTACACACTCCAGCAGCACAGCTAGCGACCTACCACTACCAGACTCACTGAAGAATTTTACGACGGATGAATCTAGTAATCACACGCTCATCCCCGCTTAAAGGTGGTGTTAGAAAATGAGTTGTTAGTAGAAGCACTAACAGACACCTCATATGCGATAGTTAGTTTTTTGTTGATGGAAACTTTCAATAGTGCACCGCTAAGGTCCAATATCATATTAAAAGAGCATAAACGAGCATAATGAGTCAAACTGAGTTCCTACACTGCAAGTCCGCGCTCCCTGTAGCTTCTAGGGACGCTCGTTTTAAATTCTGTGTGAGCAGACTGTCTGAGACACGGAGATTGCTGTTAACAGAACACGAGTCAACTGCCCGTGCTCGCCCACTTGTGTTGCGTTGGTTTTAAAACAAACGACCCTGCTGGAGGCAAGCTGCTTTTCATGACAAAGATGAATAAAGTAAAAACCCTTAACAGTAAAGCTTTGGTTTGTAGAAATGGCATTATTGTTGATTAAGCATGCAGTAAGGTTCAAGTGCTGCTGCTTTTCTTTACAGTAATGTTAATTTTGCTTGATGGCTTTAGTAACTTCACACTTTAGGGATCAAATGAAAAGATCATTAACAGGGAACATTTATAAGTATTTATAATTAAACACTCTTTGAATGCTTTTACTTGTTCAGTTTCAGATCAGTTTATGCCTTTGCATCTCTCTGTTCCAGTTTCAAAAAGTTAAGGAAGATAACTGGAGATGTGATAAAGATACCAGGTAATCCAATGACACACACACACACACACACACCTCTAAATACCAGTAACTTTTTTTTTCAGACAATGTTTTAGTGTGGTAACCCTAAATCATACACACTCCCACATACACATATCATTTGTTTATTCTACTTGCCTGTTTGATCAAAATAATGCTTTTTGCCGTATTCAAGTCAACAGTTCATGAATGTCTTCTGTTCACGAATATCATCTTCCTAATGATATTTAACCTTTGGCACTGAACAGATCATATTTTACTTTGTATTTGCTTGCAAATATTGTTGAAGAAAGATGGTGGAGACCACATTCCCCCTATGCCGACAGACCATAGTGATATCCTGCCCACCAGTGAACGAGCTCATGGACCTCTGGCCTGCTCTCAAAATAGAGTCTGAGGTAATATGGATCAGCTCTCTCTTTTAAAGTGAAAATTGTGATTCTTACTCATTTGGCCGATATTTTTGCTTTATAAATGTGTGCTAGATTCTTCAAATTGGACTGTTTTTTTTAAGTGTTCTCCTCCTGCTGTTATTTCTATGCAGTTGTATGCAGAGTTCCAGCGGATTACAAATCAAAACCTGCCCAACACATGCTATGCTGAGCTTGACCGCCATCTTCCTCAACCGATGACCTTATTCAGACAGAAGGCATCAAAAACTGGGAAGACAGCAGATGCTCTGGCTAAAATTAAAAATAAATCAATGATGAACAGGTAAATAGATTTTTACACATTTCATAGGTTGACCCAGTGGAACATTGAACAGGTTCAATGATTCAAATGAGCTTTGTGAATTTTGCAATTAGTCCACTTTATGTTTGCCATTGTCTGATTGCATTAAAGATGTGAACAGGTTAGAAGTGGTAAACTACCACCAAGGTTGCAGACCCTCAAGAATGGCTTAATGATGTAGAAACTCATCTGAAAAAAGGCTGCAGGGTAAAGCATTATAAAAGGCTAGTTCAAGTTATCTCCTTTGTCTAAATAATGCCTCAAAAAGTTACTGCACTACTTTGCAGGTGTTCAGCCAATAGGCCCAAACTACACAATATGCCTTTGTTCTCATTAATATAATGCAAAAGTAACGCTAATGTTTTGTATGTTTTAATGTTTTTCTTAACCATTGTGGGCTGCACAAGATGACCCACATTTCACTGTGCATTTGATACTGGTTATGTAAAACATTTACATTTTAGAGTTTTAAGTGAAAATGTTCTTAAACAGTCTATAGAATTTTTGAAATTTCACCCAAATTGCTGCCCTGTTGCCTTACTCAGGAATTAACCAGGAAGCCAAAGCAGTGTTTTTTTTTCTTTTATAGCTGTAGCAAACAATAATTTCATTTTGGTATTATTTATTATTGTTTTTGATTACTCCGATTATTTTCCTGACTATCTGATTAGTTGTCTGGTCAATATCAGAAATTTGTGATACATATTTATTTCCTAGGGCCTTAAAGCAACACGCCTACTTATTGGGGCTTATTCCCCGTATCCCCCAGAGTTCGATAAGTCCATACATACCCTTCTCATCTCCGTGCGTGTCGTAACTCTGTCTGATGCACCCACGCCTAGCTTAGCACAGATCCTGGAGGTAACCGGCTCCATCTATGCTCCTAATAAGTGACAAAATAACGCCAACATTTTCCTATTTACATGTGATTTGTATAGTCACAGCGTGTACGAATAACGAGGTCACATGAGACACAGCCATCTTCTAACCGTATACAAACTGGGAACTATATTCTCAGAAGGCAAAGCACTGCTTCTTGGGTGGAGTGATTTGCTTGCAGAACTCCAGGCGAACTCTCTGCTCCTCACCACGGGGCTTCTCAGGTGCAAATCACTCTGCCCAAGTAGCAGAAGTAGCAGTGCTTCACCCTTTCTGAGAATAGTTGTCAGTATGTATACGGTTAGAAGATTGCTGTTTCTCAGCAGCTAGCAGTGGGTGCGTCAGACACGCACGGAGATGAGAAGGGTATGTATGGACTTATCTAACTCTGGGGGATATGGGGAATAAGCTAAAGTCCCAATAAGTCGGTGTGTTCCTTAAGTGACCAGGAACACATTTGGAAGGCTAGAAGTTTTTCTTCTTAAAAATCTCTCAAATGTATTTATTTATTTATATACAATTTATTTAAGTATATTTTAAAATAATTTTTTTTATTCTATTTATTTTAATTTATAAATGTTTATTTATTTTTGTATTTAATTTTAAATTTAACTGTTCAAAAGCGGACTTTCATGACTTTTAGATATATTAGTTAGGTAAACTTAATGTAAGTGAGGCAATCAGTTGCCACAAAATTTTTAAGTTTTGAGTCACATGTTTTTAAGTAAACAAACTCAACATATTTGACTAATGTGTACTTAAAACAATGACAACACAAACTAATAAACATTGAGTTTGGTTAACATAAACTGGTGTGGTTGTGTACTTATTTTTTTAAAGTTCTGTGAACTTATTCCTGTGGTTTGTAAACTCAAAACTTTAAGTCATAATAACTGAAAATAATTGAGCTGCCTTAACAGAAAACTGTAAGTCATATTAACTGCAAATATTTGAGTTGAGTTAAATGAGCACTTTTAATTTAACTGTTATCAAAAGGTACATGTAGCAATTCATCCAACCTTTTAAGTTCTGGATAATTTTGACTTTTAAATTAATCAACTTAAAAAAATTGTGGCAACTGATTGCCTCACATTTTTTGAGTTCTGGTAATTTATTCGGGTTTACAGTGTATTTTACAA
>NW_023396157.1:0-9684 GCF_008315115.2 Sander lucioperca | reverse complement strand
TGAGCTTCTCGCGACCAAATGCCAATTCTGAAAAATGTGAGACGAAAGTAGACAGCGAGGGGGTGGGGGTCTGAGGTGGGACCGGGCTGAGCGTCTCAATTTTACCTTTATACTAAAGCTAGTAACTTCTTCTTAAATTTAAATTTTTTATTTTTTACTGTCACACAGCTGGGACTCCGAAACCAGCTGCTTAGTTTGCCTTCCAGTGGTTCAAATAACAGCTGGTTAAGCAGAAAGATAATGGCACAGGCTCTTTGTATTCAGATATTTATAACTTGACCTGAACTGAAGGGCTGTGTTGTTCTTTATGTAAAAAAAAGTGTACATATAAAAAGTCAATCAATATCTAAAGTGAAATATCCTGTTCAGTATCAGGAGCTTATTTTTTTAAAAGGTTAAAAAAAATAAACTCAATTTTAAGCCCAAATAAAGGGAATGAAAAGCTCCTGCTGTGACTGTGCTGCCCCTGCTGGCTCACTACATCTCTGCAGTTCTCCGACTTGGAGAAGTGGATGAGGTCGTCGTTGTACATGTCCTGAGTGTTGAGCAGGTCGCTGTACTCCCTCTGGCTCAGATCCTCCGGGTCGATGCCGTTGGCCCTGAGGAAACTCCTGGTAGGCCACGCTGAAAGACTGACCGATGGATGAGCAATCAGCTGGCCCTGGCAGACGGAAAGAGAAGGAGGACAACGGGAACCATTACAGTCCTTGTGGAAGTTTGCTCTGCACGGCTCATATGGTGGCACATATTTATTGCCATTATTTTGACTGATATTGCGATATACGTCACAATATTGGAGGAATGATAATTTTTTTGTGTTATTTTAATTGAAAATATTGAAATTAAATTAAATGATTATTGTGTGGTTTTTGCAAGAATGTGTAAGAAACAAAGATTTTTTTTCTCTTAGTCTGTAGGATAGGATTTGTAGGCTGGGACATCTCTACAGCACCAGGATACCTAATTTAGAATGGTTTGACCCATATTTTGCCTTTAAAAGAATAGTACCGCGCCCCCCCCTGCAATTTTGGATATTGCACTAGTCCATATCGGAATTCGATAAAATTGCGATTAATTGTGCAGCCCTGGTTTATATCCAACTTAAGACATGGACACATGCATTCACTACGGAGCTTGTGAGGACCCTAATTGAGATAACGTATATCCTGAGTTGACACTACAAATAAAATTGAATTCCTGACATGATGCATTCCTAACTCATACTAAACTTAACCTTACCTAAACATATTTCTAACTCTGAAACTCTAAAAACTCCCATTTTCTCAATCAGCTTCTTGCTATTTTTTTTTATTAAGATTATTTTTGGGCTTTTTCTGCCTTTATTGACAGTACAGCTAGGTGACAAAGGGGAGAGAGAAAGGGAAGACATGCAGGAAATCGTCACCGTCGGATTTGAACCCTGGACCTCTGCGTCGAGGTATAAACCTCTCAGTATATGTGCGCCTGCTCTGCCCACTGAATGAACCTGATGGGGTCCTGCAAAAAAAACACTTCCTACCAAAACGGTTAGAACGGTTTAAGATATTTCACCTGTGCTCTTACTGATATTGAGGCGGCCGAGGCTCAGCTGTTTAACATACAGTATTACCATGGACTAATTGGTGGGTTGTTCCCTTACGTTGGCAGACAACACCTGCACATAATGAAGTGGATTAGCTATGTGTATGTGAGTGTTAAACTCTATATAAATAATACATAACAAGGTTTTTCCAAAACTTTGGACTTTTTTTTAGCAGTGAACCATGTTCCCAGATTTGACCTTAATAATGAATAATATGTTATTATTGATATAAGAAAGAGAAACAAATCTACATGAATAAAACTCAGGTTGTAATTCTTTTTTGGACATACTATAGACTATTTTAATCACATTTTTTTTTACATAATGTACTATGACTTTTTTTCGACATACTATACTATGACTTCTTATCACTTTTTTCGATATACTATGACTTTATTCAACATACTATACTATGACTTTTTATCACTTTTTTCAGTATACTATACTATGACTTTATTCAACATACTATACTATGACTCTTTCGACATACTATACTATGACTTTTATATCACTTTTTTCGACATACTATACTATGACTTTTTCATCACTTTTTTCGATATACTATACTATGACTCTTTCAACATACTATAATATGACTTTTTAATCACTTTTTTCGACATACTATGCCTTTTTTTTTTTAAATCACTTTTTTCGAAATACTATGACTTTTTTTCGACATACTATACTATGACTCTTTCGACATACTATACTATGACTTTTATCCCTTTTTGCGACATATTATACTATGACTTTTTTCGACATACTATACTATGACTCTTTCGACATACTATACTATGACTTTTTTACGACATACTATGCCTTTTTTTTAAATCACTTTTTTCGACATACTATACTATGACTCTTTCGACATACTATACTATGACTTTTTCATCACTTTTTTCGACATACTATACTATGACTTTTTTCGACATACTATACTATGACTTTTTTTCGACATACTATGCCTTTTTTTTAAATCACTTTTTTCGACATACTATACTATGACTCTTTCGACATACTATACTATGACTTTATCCCTTTTTGCGACATACTATACTATGACTTTTTTCAACATACTATACTATGACATTTTTCGACATACTATACTATGGTGTATGGTCGCTTAGAGGTTTGTGCTACTCCAAATAGGCACTGCAAACTCAGACCCAGGTTCAAGCACCAGTCTAGGCTGGGACTTTGACATTTTTATCACTTTTCGACATACTATACTATGACATTTTTATCACTTTTTTTGACATACTATACTATGACTTTTTCGACATACTATACTATGACTTTTTTTCGACATACTATACTATGCCTTTTTTTTCGACATACTATACTATGACTTTTTTCGACATACTATACTATGACTCTTTCGACATATTATACTGACTTTTTTATCAAATATTTTCGACATACTATACTATGAGTTTTTTATCACTTTTTTCCACATACTATACTATGACTCTTTCGACATACTATATTATGACTTTTTTATCACTTTTTTCGACATACTATACTATGACTTATCACTTTTGTCGACCTATTATACTATGACTTTTTTCGACATACTATACTATGACTCTTTCGACATACTATACTATGACTTTTTCATCACTTTTTTCGACATACTATGACTTTTTTTAATCACTTTTTTAGACATACTATACTATGACTTTTTTCGACATACTATACTATGACTTTTTTTCGACATACTATGCCTTTTTTTTAAATCACTTTTTTCGACATACTATACTATGACTCTTTCGACATACTATACTATGACTTTTGTATCACTTTTTTCGACATACTATACTATGACTTTATCCCTTTTTGCGACATACTATACTATGACTTTTTTCAACATACTATACTATGACATTTTTCGACATACTATACTATGGTGTATGGTCGCTTAGAGGTTTGTGCTACTCCAAATAGGCACTGCAAACTCAGACCCAGGTTCAATCACCAGTCTAGGCTGGGACTTTGACATTTTTATCACTTTTCGACATACTATACTATGACATTTTTATCACTTTTTTTGACATACTATACTATGACTTTTTCGACATACTATACTATGACTTTTTTTCGACATACTATACTATGCCTTTTTTTCGACATACTATACTATGACTTTTTTCGACATACTATACTATGACTCTTTCGACATATTATACTGACTTTTTTATCAAATATTTTCGACATACTATACTATGAGTTTTTTATCACTTTTTTCCACATACTATACTATGACTCTTTCGACATACTATATTATGACTTTTTTATCACTTTTTTCGACATACTATACTATGACTTATCACTTTTGTCGACAAAAAAGTCATAGTAATACTTTTAATTTTTTTAATCACTTTTTTCGACATACTATACTATGACTTTTTTATCACTTTTTTCGACATACTATACTATGACTCTTTCGACATACTATACTATGACTCTTTCGACATACTATGACTTTTTTCGACATACTATACTATGACTTTTTTATCACATTTTTTCGACATACTATACTATGAGTTTTTTATCACTTTTTTCGACATACTATACTATGACTTTATCACTTTTTTCGACATACTATACTATGCCTTTTTTTTAATCACTTTTTTCGACATACTATACTATGACTCTTTCGACATACTATACTATGACCTTTTTATCCCTTTTTGCGACATACTATGACTTTTTTCGACATACTATACTATGACTTTTTTTCAACATACTATACTATGCCTTTTTTTCGACATACTATACTATGACTTTTTTCGACATACTATACTATGACTCTTTCGACATATTATACTATGACTTTTTTATCAAATATTTTCGACATACTATACTATGAGTTTTTTATCACTTTTTTCGACATACTATACTATGACTCTTTCGACATACTATATTATGACTTTTTTATCACTTTTATCGACATACTATACTGTTACTCTTTCGACATACTATACTATGACCTTTTTATCCCTTTTTGCGACATACTATACTATGACTTTTTTCAACATACTATACTATGACTTTTTAATCACTTTTATAGACATACTATACTATGACTCTTTCGACATACTATACTATGACTTTTTTTATCACTTTTTGCGACATACTATACTATGACTTTTTTCAACATACTATACTATGACTTTTTTATCACTTTTTTCGACATACTATACTATGCCTTTTTTTAAATCACTTTTTTCGACATACTATGACTCTTTCGACATACTATACTATGACCTTTTTATCCCTTTTTGCGACATACTATACTATGACTTTTTTCGACATACTATGCCTTCTTTTTTTAAAATCACTTTTTTCGACATACTATACTATGACTCTTTCGACATACTATACTATGACCTTTTTATCCCTTTTTGCGACATACTCTACTATGACTTTTTTTCGACATACTATACTATGACTTTTTTTCGACATACTATGACTTTTTTCGACATACTATACTATGACTTTTTTCGACATACTATACTATGACTTTTTCGACATACTATGACTTTTTTATCACTTTTTTCGACATACTATACTATGACTTTTTTCGACATACTATACTATGACTTTTTTCGACATACTATACTATGACTTTTTTTTGACATACTATACTATGACTTTTTTTTCGACATACTATACTATGACTTTTTCTTCGACATACTATACTATGACTTTTTTTCGACATACTATACTATGCCTTTTTTTCGACACTTTTTTCGACATAATATGACTCTTTCGACATACTATACTATGACTTTTTTTATCACTTTTTTCGACATACTATACTATGACTCTTTCGACATACTATACTATGACTCTTGACTCTTTCGACATACTATACTATGACTTTTTTTCGACATACTATACTATGCCTTTTTTAATCACTTTTTTCGACATACTAGGACTCTTTCGACATACTATACTATGACTTTTTTTATCACTTTTTTCGACATACTATACTATGACTCTTTCAACATACTATAATATGACTTTTTAATCACTTTTATAGACATACTATACTATGACTCTTTCGACATACTATACTATGACTTTTTTTATCACTTTTTTTGACATACTATACTATGACTTTTTTCGACATACTATACTATGACTTTTTTTCGACATACTATACTATGACTCTTTCGACATACTATACTATGACTTTTTTTATCACTTTTTTCGACATACTATACTATGACTCTTTCAACATACTATAATATGACTTTTTAATCACTTTTATAGACATACTATACTATGACTCTTTCGACATACTATACTATGACTTTTTTTAATCACCTTTTTCGACATACTATACTATGACTCTTTCGACATACTATACTATGACGTTCATCACTTTTTTCGACATACTATACTATGACTTTTTTCGACATACTATACTATGACTTTTCGACATACTATACTATGACTTTTTTCGACATACTATACTATGACTCTTTCGACATACTATACTATGACTTTTTTATCCCTATTTTCGACATACTATACTATGACTTTTTTCGACATACTATACTATGACTCTTTCGACATACTATACTATGACTTTTTTTAGACATACTATACTATGACTTTTGTATCACTTTTTTACGACATACTATGACGTTTTTCGACACACTATACTATGACTTTTTTTCGACATACTATACTATGACTTTTTTCGACATACTATACTATGGTGTATGGTCGCTTAGAGGTTTGTGCTACTCCAAATAGGCACTGTAAACTCAGACCCAGGTTCAATCACCAGTCTAGGCTGGGACTTTGACATTTTTATCACTTTTCGACATACTATACTATGACATTTTTATCACTTTTTTTGACATACTATACTGTGACTTTTTCGACATACTATACTATGACTTTTTTTCGACATACTATACTATGCCTTTTTTTCGACATACTATAATATGACTTTTTTCGACATACTATAATATGACTTTTTTCGACATACTATACTATGACTCTTTCGACATATTATACTGACTTTTTTATCAAATATTTTCGACATACTATACTATGAGTTTTTTATCACTTTTTTCGACATACTATACTATGACTCTTTCGACATACTATATTATGACTTTTTTATCACTTTTTTCGACATACTATACTATGACTTATCACTTTTGTCGACAAAAAAGTCATAGTAATACTTTTAATTTTTTTAATCACTTTTTTCGACATACTATACTATGACTTTTTTATCACTTTTTTCGACATACTATACTATGACTTTTTTATCACTTTTTTCGACATACTATACTATGACTCTTTCGACATACTATACTATGACTCTTTCGACATACTATGACTTTTTTCGACATACTATACTATGACTTTTTTATCACATTTTTTCGACATACTATACTATGACTTTTTTATCACTTTTTTCGACATACTATACTATGACTCTTTCGACATACTATACTATGACTCTTTCGACATACTATGACTTTTTTCGACATACTATACTATGACTTTTTTATCACATTTTTTCGACATACTATATTATGACTTTTTTATCACTTTTTTCGACATACTATACTATGACTTATCACTTTTGTCGACAAAAAAGTCATAGTAATACTTTTAATTTTTTTAATCACTTTTTTCGACATACTATACTATGACTTTTTTATCACTTTTTTCGACATACTATACTATGACTATCACTTTTTTCGACATACTATACTATGACTCTTTCGACATACTATACTATGACTCTTTCGACATACTATGACTTTTTTCGACATACTATACTATGACTTTTTTATCACATTTTTTCGACATACTATACTATGAGTTTTTTATCACTTTTTTCGACATACTATACTATGACTTTATCACTTTTTTCGACATACTATACTATGCCTTTTTTTTAATCACTTTTTTCGACATACTATACTATGACTCTTTCGACATACTATACTATGACCTTTTTATCCCTTTTTGCGACATACTATGACTTTTTTCGACATACTATACTATGACTTTTTTTCGACATACTATACTATGCCTTTTTTTCGACATACTATACTATGACTTTTTTCGACATACTATACTATGACTCTTTCGACATATTATACTATGACTTTTTTATCAAATATTTTCGACATACTATACTATGACCTTTTTATCCCTTTTTGCGACATACTATACTATGACTCTTTCGACATACTATACTATGACCTTTTTATCCCTTTTATCGACATACTATACTGTGACTTTTTTCAACATACTATACTATGACTTTTTTCGACATACTATATATACTATGGTGTATGGTCGCTTAGAGGTTTGTGCTACTCCAAATAGGCACTGCAAACTCAGACCCAGGTTCAATCACCAGTCTAGGCTGGGACTTTGACATTTTTATCACTTTTCGACATACTATACTATGACATTTTTATCACTTTTTTTGGACATACTATACTATGACTTTTTCGACATACTATACTATGACTTTTTTTCGACATACTATACTATGCCTTTTTTTCGACATACTATACTATGACTTTTTTCGACATACTATGACTCTTTCGACATATTATACTGACTTTTTTATCAAATATTTTCGACATACTATACTATGAGTTTTTTATCACTTTTTTCGACATACTATACTATGACTCTTTCGACATACTATATTATGACTTTTTTATCACTTTTTTCGACATACTATACTATGACTTATCACTTTTGTCGACAAAAAAGTCATAGTAATACTTTTAATTTTTTTAATCACTTTTTTCGACATACTATACTATGACTTTTTTATCACTTTTTTCGACATACTATACTATGACTTTTTTATCACTTTTTTCGACATACTATACTATGACTCTTTCGACATACTATACTATGACTCTTTCGACATACTATGACTTTTTTCGACATACTATACTATGACTTTTTTATCACATTTTTTCGACATACTATACTATACTATGAGTTTTTTATCACTTTTTTCGACATACTATGCTATGACTTTTTTTAATCACTTTTTTCGACATACTATACTATGACTTTTTTCGACATACTAAACTATACCTTTTTTTTTAATCACTTTTTTCGACATACTATACTATGACTCTTTCGACATACTATACTATGACTTTTTTTCGACATACTATACTATGCCTTTTTTTAATCACTTTTTTCGACATACTATGACTCTTTCGACATACTATACTATGACCTTATTATCCCTTTTTGCGACATACTATACTATGACTTTTTTTCGACATACTATACTATGACTTTTTTTCGACATACTATACTATGCCTTTTTTTAATCACTTTTTTCGACATACTATACTATGACTCTTTCGACATACTATACTATGACCTTTTTATCCCTTTTTGCGACATACTATGACTTTTTTCGACATACTATACTATGACTTTTTTTCGACATACTATACTATGCCTTTTTTTCGACATACTATACTATGACTTTTTTCGACATACTATACTATGACTCTTTCGACATACTATACTATGACCTTTTTATCCCTTTTTGCGACATACTATACTATGACTTTTTTCGACATACTATACTATGACTCTTTCGACATACTATACTATGACCTTTTTATCCCTTTTTGCGACATACTATGACTTTTTTCGACATACTATACTATGCCTTTTTTTCGACATACTATACTATGACTCTTTCGACATATTATACTATGACTTTTTTATCAAATATTTTCGACATACTATACTATGAGTTTTTTTAATCACTTTTTTCGACATACTATACTATGACTCTTTCGACATACTATATTATGACTTTTTTATCACTTTTTTCGACATACTATACTTTGACTCTTTCGACATACTATACTATGACCTTTTTATCCCTTTTTGCGACATACTATACTATGACTCTTTCGACATACTATACTATGACCTTTTTATCCCTTTTTGCGACATACTATACTATCACTTTTTTCAACATACTATACTATGACTTTTTTCGACATACTATACTATGGTGTATGGTCGCTTAGAGGTTTGTGCTACTCCAAATAGGCACTGCAAAT
>NW_023396156.1:5000-9700 GCF_008315115.2 Sander lucioperca | reverse complement strand
AAACATGTCAAATGTGAAAAGATATTGAATGATTATGATTGCACATTATTTGCTTCCTTAATTCAAGAATAATAGTTTTGGAGACTCTTCAAAAACCCATTTGAAGGGTAATATTTCATGTTTATGTCATATTATGTTTTTGTGTCTAAGTGACTGATCAACAACAATCTTTGAAATTGGTGCAGTATTAAGCAAGAAGAAACAAGCTGCAGTGTAACGTGAATGGGCAATAGCCAACCCGTTCTCAGTCCAAACTCTAAACCGTCAGATACCGATGCAAAAAGCAACTTTCAGCGTGCATATGGAACGCACCGGGCAGAGCAGCTGCTCGACCACGGCGCTGTAATATGACGTATTATTAAGAGAGACAACAGTGGAGAGTAGTATGTAGAGAGACAATGGTAGAGAGTAGTATGAAGAGAGACAACAGTAGAGCGTAGTATGTAGAGAGACAACAGTAGAGAGTAGTATGTAGAGAGACAACGGTAGAGAGTAGTATGTAGAGAGACAACAGTAGAGCGTAGTATGTAGAGAGACATCAGTAGAGAGTAATATGTAGAGAGACAACAGTAGAGAGTAGTATGTAGAGAGACAACGGTAGAGAGTAGTATTTAGAGAGACAACAGTAGAGAGTAGTATGTAGAGAGACAACAGTAGAGAGTAGTATTTAGAGAGACAACAGTAAGGCAAGGCAGCTTTATTTGTATAGCACATTTCAGCAACAGGGCAATTCAAAGTGCGTTACATGAAAACAGAATAAAAAAAAAAAACAGCAATGCCAACAATGGTAGAGAGTAGTATGAAGAGAGACAACAGTAGAGAGTAGTATGTAGAGAGACAACAGTAGAGAGTAGTATGTAGAGAGACAACAGTAGAGCGTAGTATGTAGAGAGAAATCAGTAGAGAGTAATATGTAGAGAGACGACAGTAGAGAGTAGTATGAAGAGAGACATCAGTAGAGAGTAATATGTAGAGAGACAACAGTAGAGAGTAGTATGTAGAGAGACAACAGTAGAGAGTAATATGTAGAGAGACGACAGTAGAGAGTAGTATGAAGAGAGACAACAGTAGAGAGTAGTATGAAGAGAGACATCAGTAGAGCGTAGTATGTAGAGAGACAACAGTAGAGAGTAGTATGTAGAGAGACAACAGTAGAGCGTAGTATGTAGAGAGACAACAGTAGAGAGTAGTATGTAGAGAGACAACAGTAGAGAGTAGTATGTAGAGAGACAACAGTAGAGAGTAGTATGAAGAGAGACATCAGTAGAGAGTAATATGTAGAGAGACGACAGTAGAGAGTAGTATGAAGAGAGACATCAGTAGAGAGTAATATGTAGAGAGACAACAGTAGAGAGTAGTATGTAGAGAGACAACGGTAGAGAGTAGTATGTAGAGAGACAACAGTAGAGAGTAGTATGTAGAGAGACAACAGTAGAGAGTAGTATGTAGAGAGACAACGGTAGAGAGTAGTATGTAGAGAGACAACAGTAGAGAGTAGTATGTAGAGAGACAACAGTAGAGCGTAGTATGTAGAGAGACAACAGTAGAGAGTAGTATGTAGAGAGACAACAGTAGAGAGTAGTATGTAGAGAGACAACAGTAGAGAGTAGTATGTAGAGAGACAACGGTAGAGAGTAGTATGTAGAGAGACAACAGTAGAGAGTAGTATGTAGAGAGACAACAGTAGAGAGTAG
Source organism: Sander lucioperca (assembly GCF_008315115.2). Lineage (NCBI taxonomy): Eukaryota > Metazoa > Chordata > Actinopteri > Perciformes > Percidae > Sander > Sander lucioperca. The sequence goes on along the minus strand of NW_023396156.1, from coordinate 8,006 downwards.
TATGTAGAGAGACAACAGTAGAGAGTAGTATGTAGAGAGACAACGGTAGAGAGTAGTATGTAGAGAGACAACAGTAGAGTAGTATGTAGAGAGACAACAGTAGAGAGTAGTATAAAAGCACAAAATTGGGGGGGGATGGGTCACACAACACAGGACTTTCACCCAGGAGACCGGGGTTCGTGTTCCCGCGTGCCACTGAAACGTTCATTTTAAAACCCCACTCTTGATCTTTTACTAAACCCAACTGTCCTGTCCTTGTCCCGCATGTCACGGAAACAAAGATTATTCCTGTTTTCCCAGAACACGACTATTTTAAATACTTTTTAAAAACTGAACTACAGTCGTTTAGTAAATCTATCGCTGACATCGCTCTATTCCCCTTTATATAAACTTTTTTTTTCTACCTAATCTATCTAATACTAATATCAGAGTGCATTTGGCGGTATATGCACTGTAATGAGACTAATCATTGTACAAGAAAAACATTTAATGGATAGTCAGTATTTTCTGACTTTGTAATCATGTTTTTTAATTCATATTTTCTCCCCAAATCCAGCAGCGACCTGTCATGTCCGTTTTGCAGGTACAGGGCATCTTCCAAATATCAAGTGGACAACCACATTAAGGGTCATGCCTCAGTCAGGCACAAAGGTAGTACTTTTGAAATGTAGTTATTGAATACACTGTAATTAATTAATTGCTAATTAATTACTGACATTTTCCCCTAAGTTATAGCGCAATGTATTTCATTCAATTTTATAATTTTACTTTACTCTTATGCCTCTTTCAGAGTTCACAATCATCAAATGTGGATTGGATTGTCGAAAGACAACTCACTTTCACTGCTTATATTGCCAAGCAACAATAATCAACAGGGCTCAATTTCTGAAGCACCTAAGATTGTCCAGCGGCTCCTAATCAGCCCACCATAGCCCCTCCAGATCCTCCACAGGCCACTGTCGCAGAAGAAGTGCAAATGATAATGAAAAAATGACTTATTCTGAACACTGAACTGCACCTATTCATTGCAACATGTTTAAGAACAAGCCATTGGTCAAAAATGACCAATTTAAATGCAGTCATGACTGCATGTGGGATTTATTTCTGATTTCAACTTGGGTCTTGTAACCAGGTCAAGCACCCAATCCTGAATGACATTCAGAAAGCAATGAGCTGGATCAACAGCCACCAGCCTTTACTCCGTGGGGAGGTGATGGAGCATGCTGTTCTCCAAATGGACCCTGCAAATCAGATAAAGGCACTTCAGGACGTCCTAGAAGGACAACTGGATGATGGAAACGGAAAGGATGATTTTCTCATTACCTTTCAGCACCAAGACGACAGGGAAACGTTCTTCAAACTTTGTGTTGATGAACTACACTTAAAAATCAATGCCATGTTCCTCAAACAGTGATATAATATGATCCGTACCTGAGACCCAGACCAGTACATGATTGTTATAGTTCTTATTATCATTATTATTATTGTTGTTGTTATTAAACTTATTTTCATGATTATTGGTATTATTATTATTATTATTATTATTATTATAATCATTATTATATTATCATTATCATCATTACTATCATTATTAATGTCATAATTATTAATAACATTAATAACATTTTTGTCATTATGTTCATCATTAATATCACTTTAGTATTTCATTAACATTTTTACTGTTTGCCTGCTTGTTTTATGTTAATGTTTGTTTGTTGTTCAATAAATTGTTGTTAAATAAAAATAAAAAAAACAGTCTAGTGATCCCTTTAATTTTGATAACATTAAGAAAGTATCTCAGGTTACATTTTATTATGATAAATACACATTCAAATATATTACTTTTTTAACTTAATGTTTTGATAGGTAGTTAATCTGTTATTTTGTGAAATGTGTCAATATTGTATTTCATAATTACTAAAACCAAAGATTAAGTTCATTGTGTTTAAATAGCTGCATTTCTCCACATTCATTAAGGTTTCTTGTCCCTGTTCGGACACCGTATTAAATGAGTTGGGCAGTGGGCGGGGTTAAACGTTTAACTCCGCCCACATTGAGGTCTGTGGGTCTGCAGTCAGGGGCTTCTCGGGGGAGACTCCTTAAACCTGCATTCTATCTGAAATCCAGCAGGGGGCAACACGTGTGGTTGCAAAAGGAGTTTGGATAAAAGAGACTTCAGATACAGTATTAGGGGACCACTAAGGTCTATATAAAAGAGACTTCAGTTAAAGTATTAGGGGACCACTAAGGTCTATATAAAAGAGACTTCAGATACAGTATTAGGGGACCACTAAGGTCTATATAAAAGAGACTTCAGATACAGTATTAGGGGACCACTAAGGTCTATATAAAAGAGACTTCAGATACAGTATTAGGGGACCACTAAGGCCTATATAAAAGAGACTTCAGATACAGTATTGGGGGACCACTAAGGTCTATATAAAAGAGACTTCAGATACAGTATTAGGGGACCACTAAGGTCTATATAAAAGAGACTTCAGATACAGTATTAGGGGACCACTAAGGTCTATATAAAAGAGACTTCAGATACAGTATTAGGGGACCACTAAGGCCTATATAAAAGAGACTTCAGATACAGTATTAGGGGACCACTAAGGTCTATATAAAGAGACTTCAGATACAGTTTTAGGCGACCACTAAGGTCTATATAAAAGAGACTTCAGATACAGTATTAGGGGACCACTAAGGTCTATATAAAGAGACTTCAGATACAGTTTTAGGCGACCACTAAGGTCTATATAAAAGATACTTCAGATACAGTATTAGGGGACTAATAAGGTCTATATAAAAGAGACTTCAGATACAGTATTAGGAGACCAATAAGGTCTATATGACAGAGACTTCAGATACAGTATTAGGGGACCACTAAGGTCTATATAAAGATACTTCAGATACAGTATTAGGGGACCACTAAGGTCTATATAAAAGAGACTTCAGATACAGTATTAGGGGACCACTAAGGCCTATATAAAAGAGACTTCAGAT
>NW_023396155.1:0-9813 GCF_008315115.2 Sander lucioperca | reverse complement strand
GTTTGATCTCTGTAGATGGCGACAGGCTACCCGGACCAAATATTACATTGATTTCTCAGAAAGTGTTTACAAATACTGTATTTGCAGCGTATCATACAAATAATAAAATAAGTTATCAAACATTTGTGATTTCTTCGGATTTTATTGATGTCTGCTCACAGTGGACATGCACCTACATGACATCTTCAGACCCCTCAGATTTCGAAGTGGCGAGAGAATTGCACAAGCAGGTGTTTCAAATACTTATATTTCCTCCCTGTAAGTAGTACATATCATCATTCACATTATAGATGATTATAAATTCACATATACAGTCAAAGTAATGTACCTCCCCGTCATGTCTTTGCATCCCCTACATCTCAACCAGTCAGTACAGGCTCCTGCTACACCGTCAATGATGTGTAGCATTATTTTACAAGGCAATTAGTCATTGTACAGGCTCTATAATTAAAGTAAATATTCCATAACTATTGATAAGATCTATAACGCAATATTAGCTTGAAGAATATTAAACAAACCAATATGATGTATTGTACTGTCCATTTAATCATGGTCTTCAATTGCTGGACATTCGGTCTGTTGAGTGTAAATTACTAGAGATATTAATATGCAAGGTGTTTGGATGAGCTCAGTTTTTGTAAAGGGTATCATCAGTGAATGAGAGTGTTTTATGTTCATTTGATATTTGATATCATGTGTGTTTGTGCTTTCCTTTTGTTTTCTCTTACAGTACAGTATGCCATGTGGATGTGACAACTTTGTGTCTATGACAAACAATATGAATTAATTAATTTGTTGAGCATTAATAGGAAGGAATATGTTCTGCTTTTAGCTGGTAGGTATGCAGTAGCTCAATCTTGTGATAGCGTTCTCAGTGATTTGGCACCTTGAACAGGGGCGACCCGGCAGAGACAGTTGGCAGCAGCTCAGCTAATCAAACATTTTCAAAGGCCAGTGCAATACCATGACGGTGTAAAGTGTGAGAATCAGTCCACATAAAGTAAAAGAAATGTACTGTAGTTAAGACATCGTAATGCGATCATGAACCACTGAGTATCTACACTGTGTTCTATTCCTCAGGGCTCTCCCTGTCACATGTGACCACTAACTCAGCACTGATCACCTGGAGGAGCCGCCACCGCGAGGAAACGTCCCGGATGGCTTGTGGTCACGTGACTCGAGGGTGGAACACCAGGAGTCGCTTTCCCCTGCCCAGTGGAAAATAGTATCATGTACCTGCGCACTGACACCAGCGACAGCAACTACTACGTGGCTCTGACATCCGTGCAAAGCACCGGGCAGGACAATCCCAGCATACCTCAACACCGTAGCCCATTCACTACCTGTGAGAACAAAGCTTCTCATAACCCTATTCATTACACAAACACAGGCCTTATGAGGTGTGTGTGTCACACAACATGTTCAGTATCACACCAGTGCACGCTGGGTGCTGTACAATTGTGTCTCTTGTGTTGACAATGTTGATGTCAACGATATTGTGCTACCATTCCTCGACCTTTTATTTAAGGGATACTATGAAGGAGTATGCCATTCAGCTGTTGTATGTACCGCTCTTCACCATGCGCGTTTGCCGTGAAAAGAGACAGGCAACTCAAGTTCTGTCACGCAGTACCGGCATGTTAAAATCTGGTGCCATTAGGCACGGTGCCGGTATCTACCGGACGAATAGCAGCGCGTCATGAACGGTGCCACTTAAATGTCTGCGCTAGTAACACTAATAAAACATTACACAGCAGCGAACGTTAGCCTACTGTTAGCTACAGTAGTAACTGGATTAAATCACGGCCACAAACTAGCACTGGTCACTGCTGTTGTCTGAAACCACCACAGACGGGACAAAACTGATTGTGTGTACTGTAAACTGGTAACTTGTGACACCTAGGACCGACTGCTACTCTGTGTGGAATTTTCCTCACGTACTTCTGTCCTCTGTGACTGTCTACATCACACGAAGCTGCGCGGTGCAGGGAAGCACGTCGGGATTGAGCTCATGGAGGCACGTGATCAGAGAGTGGTTTACGGAGCTTTGACTTGATACAGAGTCGTTTCTATGAAGGGAATGAAAGCATTTTAAATATCGCTCGATCACGGAATTGATCGTGGGAAGCCAAAATCGTGATCGTGATTAAAATTCGATAAGTGTGCAGCCCTAACTTGTACTTTACTTTTCTTTTCATGCCACTTTCTACTTCTACTCTGCTAAATTTCAGAGAGAAATATTGGACTTTTTACTCCACTACATTCATCTGTTACAGCTTTAGTTTATAGTTACTTTACACATTAAGATCATGCAGACAAAACACATGTAGTTTCTAAAAATGATTTTTTTTGTAGAAAGGAAACTACCTACAATTAACGGTCTACAATCCAGTACAGCTGAACTGATTAGCGATTAAACAATTAGTGATTGACAGATTTTTTGGAGTACTTGTACTTTAATACTTAAGTACATTTTCTGATGATACTTTACTTAAGTACATTGTCAATGCAGGACTTTTACTTGTAACAGAGTATTTACCGTGTGGTATATACTTTTACTGAAGTAAAGGATGAAGACTTCTTCCAGCGCTGCGTATGAGCAAACATGTGATTAAGGCACTACTAACACTGTTTGACATTTTTTCAAAAACATGCATGCATTATGAGGTATTTCGAGTTAAAAGTACTGCTGTCATGTTGCCATAACTACCTATTAAGTAATTGATTGTGCTGCTAAAGCCAGTCAGTTCAGACATACTGCATTCTTGACATGTTTTTTGTTTTAAGATTATTTTTTATATTTTATATATTTTTTTGGGACAACAGAAGACATGAAAGGGAGAGAGAGGGGGAATGACATGCAGCAAGGGCCGCAGGTCGGAGTCCAACCCGGGCCCGCTGCGTCGAGGAGTAAACCTCTATATGGGCGCCCGCTCTACCAACTGAGCTATCCTGGCGCCCATTCTCTGACATCTTAACTAACATGCTCCGTGACACATGGAAACAGTTCCACATCTTCCAGATTGTAACTCTAAAGCAAATGATGCACAGTATTTTTAACTCTTGATCAAATGTTCCACAGTTTCATTGACGGGCTAAATAGTTGAGACTGTCAGAAGGTGGCAGTAGACACTGAACACAGCCAGCTTCAGCCCTGTTTCTTATAAATGTGTAACAGATATTGTGGTAATTTATTGTGCTACAACAAACATGTATTGTAAAACCTTCACATCAATGTTGTCTAAAGTTTCAAATGCATTAATATGTTGTGATTCCATCTCAATATGAGCTGGCACAAAGTCCTCAGTGTTAGGTTGAGTATTATGGTAATCTGTACACCATAATGATTTTCATATGCTGTATAATGTATTCTTTGTAATTACAGAACATATGTATTCTTCAACCGTCCACTGGAATTACATACAGACAGCTGTATTCAAATAGAACAGAAGATCAATGTCAACTGATTTTTCTTTTAGAGGTTGCAATCTAAAGATATAGTCTAGATTTATAAGTAATAATAATATAATATCGTAAATGGCTTAAGTTTGTCTTTTGCTGGTTGTGTAACAGCCTATAGTAATGTTAATATGAACACCACGAGACACACATGCATCTTTTTGGCGGCCTTTTCTCAGACACGGAACTTCCTGCCACGCCCATTATTATTGTGCCAGCATGGGCATGTTCCCATAATAATGTTTGTGTCTTTTGAGAATGAAATCTCATCAAACTATTTACACTATGAGCAGAACAGTTTTTTCCTAAAAAGAAACCAGTATAGACTACTTTTCATCACAGTTAAAAACACTGATGTCCCTTTTCTTCCTTTTTTCCAGGTCTCATTTTTGGTTAATTAGAAGAGGACTATGAGTCTTTCCTCAGTCAGAATCTGTCACACACCTGATCCTCTGCCCGTCCTCTCCACATTGGTCTTAAAGGAGAAATCCGGCCAATTTTACGTAATCTATTACGTAATAAATATGCGTGTACTTTTGTTTGAAAAAAAACCCGACCCGAATCGGTGCGGTCAACACGGAGTAGCTGCAGCTACATGTACAGCGTCCCCTGAGCTAAAACGGCAGTTGTCGGGGCAAGTTTAGAGTGCAGTTGTGCCTCTTAACAGACACAAAATGCAATTAAATGTCTGTGCAACATGAACAGGGCCCTTACGTGACAACAAGATGCATTTCAACTCAGACATTGTTTTAATTCACCTACCCTGTCTCGATTTCTGCTCGTAGCTAGCTCGCCCTGTTAAACTCTTAAACTGTTTTGTGGACATATTTCCACTAAAGTAGTTGCCGGCTTTCTCTGTTTAGCTGGAACCCAGACAGAAATTATAGAAGTTACACTCTGTTTCTTTATTACAGAGTTTACTGTACAGTACACACTCAGGCATGTTTAGCGAGTAGGGCTAGGTATCGCTTTAAGAAATTGCATACCAGTACCAATATTAGTACCCTTAAAGTGAAGGGGTTAAAATGAAAGGCAACTGGACTTAGTGAAAGTGCTTTGAAGATGTTTCGTCTCTCATCGAGAGACTTCTTCAATTCTGACTAAGCAGGGTTAGGGTTAGGGTAATACCACTTTGTTCGTTAGTGTTCCTGGCTGTTGTGACGACAGTGGTTATGGTCGTTGGAGACACCTGAGGCCAAGTCTGAACGACCATCTTTGGCATTCTCACATGAAGTCAAATGTGAGTGTTTTTTAGTTTCCAGGGAAGAGAGTAAAGGAGAGAATTGTAAGTGGTGTCACAGACCACAACCTACGCCTATATATATACTACAACTGTTTTAAATGTGTTCTGAAGTAAGTACTACCAGGCCCGGATTGTCCATAAGGGCACTCGGGCCAGTGCCCAGGGGCACCAACCATTCACACACCAGTGGGAGGGCACCACATGACACAAGCTTTAACAATATTTTCCGTAAATTGCTATATTATTCACAAGGAATGTTGAAAGACCATACATTACTCGTTTATGAACACTAATTTCACAACAATAATAATAATACATTATAATAAATCAATATTACATGACCACTATCACTCCCCTCACCAATCTGTCAGAGTGAGTTGGTCCACAGGTACGCGCAAATGTATCATTTGGGGGATGGGCAGGGGGTTTAACAATAATCAAAAATGGCCAGTTTAACCCCCTCAAAAATCATCGTATCATAACGATGAATGTGAAATATAACTGTTATAAAAAATGATAAGTGGTTGGCTTTCTTGATTCAATGTAATTGGCAAGCAAAGAAAACATACTACCTACTATCTACAGTCTGTGCTTCTTTTCCTAGAACTCATATTTCTTTCAGAGGACCTTGTGCAATATCCATATTCTTAGATCTAATATTGATAGTCTTTTTTCCATATCTTATCACAGTCCCCTTTAATTAACTATACAGTAAAAGGAGCAGCTTTAGCCTCAACGGCTAATTTCCAGCTGACAATAGGCATCATAAAGACAATGGTTAACATATTAAAATGAGTTACATTACATCTATAGTAACAGCAGTCCTAGCAAAAATGTTAACATACAAAGTGGCACACAAACAACAAGCACAGATAATGATCCACTAACATCCTCTGATCTTTACTGTTCGTCCAAGTAATCCATAAGTTCTGCTTTTTTAACTAAAGATATTTGGTATAATGTCATACAAAATAGGTTTATTAACCATGATTTTTTTTCAAATTTGACCCTGAAAGACTTGTTCTTGGTCACGGGAAGACAACACAAGGTTTAAGGTGTGTTGTAAAGGTGGAATATGTATGTATATCTTTGATTGTAGTGGGCAATGAATTCCAGTTTTGTAATGCCGTAACAGAAAATGATAATGTGCTAGGATAATGTGCTTTTCCTGAATGAAATTAGAAGGATCTGACTGTTGTTACGTTACGTTGTTACGTTGTGTTATGAAAGAGTTCAAAGGAGTAGGAGCAGTGTTATGCAGAATTTGAACACCAGACAGATGTTTTTGTATTTAATTACATCTTCCCAGCTCAACAGTTACGGTTATTTAAGATAATACAGTGATGCGAGCTGTTCGGCTTCTGGTCCAAAACTTTGAGTGTTTTCTTGTAAAGAGTAGCTAGTGGCTTTAATGATGAGCTGTTAGTTTGTCCCCAGCTTGTCAGACAATATGTTAGATGTGACATAATCATGGCATCCATAAATAATTTGGCAGTATTAAAAGTTAGGGCATTACTAATATATTTAAAATTGCTTGGCTAAACTTGACCCTATTGCACACTTTCTTAATATGTGCTTTAAAAGCAAGATAGAGTCGATAATAATGCCCAGATACTTAAATTGTGACACAATCATAATGTTTTGCCCTGAGATGGTTATATTTGACACAATGTTACATTTTCTTTTTGTGAAACACATTCCTACAGTTTTATTTACATTAAGATGAAGGTAGGAACGATTAGCCAATCGGTGATCTGATCCATGGCTGTGGTGAGTTGGCAGCAGCCAGATGTTTTGTCTTGGCATGCACATATACTACGGTGTCGTCCGCATACATTAGTGTTTGGCCTTCAGGGCAAACAAACGGCAAATCATTAATATATAAACTAAACAAAAGCGGCCAAGTATCGATCCTTGTGGTAACCCTGTGCATAAGCCAAGAGCTGAAGCACAGAAACATATTAGCACATCTCATCTCCCCCCACAGACACTTCAAGCACCCCCGGGCTTTTCATTCACACCGGGCCAGGTGAGGAGACAGCTGGAGAGGCTTCACCAGCCTCGTCTGGAGTGGATGACGCTGTCATCTAGCTTCTGCAGCAAGCTCATTTGCACTTGGATGGCGGTGGCAGCACTGTGAGAATCACATTTTGATGTCTCCAGTGCATTCAACACCATCCAGCCACTGCTACTAGGTAAGAAGCTACAGATGATGGGTGTCGGTGCGTCCACAGTCTCCTGGATCACTGACTACCTGACAGACAGACCACAGTTTGTCCGTCTGGACCGTGTTCTGTCTGATATGGTGGTGAGTGGTACGGGGGCTCCACAGGGGACTGTGCTGTCTCCTTTTCTGTTCACCTTATACACTACAGACTTCCAGTACAACTCAGAGTCATGTCACCTACAGAAGTTCTCTGATGACTCTGCAGCTGTTGGGTGTATAAGGGATGGACAGGAGGGAGAGTACAGAGCGCTGGTGGACAACTTTGTGGAGTGGACTGGTAAGAATCAACTGCTGCTGAATGTGGATAGACCAGAGAGATGGTGATTGACTTCAGGAGGAAGGAACGGCTCCGCAGCCCCTTTGCATTCTGGTTGCGATGTGGACATGGTTGAGGTGTACAGATACCTGGGTGTCAACATCGACAACAGGCTGAACTGGAAAGTCAACAGCACTGCTGTTTACAAGAAGGGGATGAGCAGACTCTATTTCCTGAGGAAGCTGAGATCCTTGAACGTGTGCAGCAAGATGCTGAAGATGTTCTACCAGTCTGTTGTTACCAGCTGAATGGTGGAGATGTTCTACCAGTCTGTTGTGGCCAGCGCTCTGTTCTCCTCCGCCATCTGCTGGGGCAGCAGTATCAGAGCCAGCGACACAAACAGACTGAACAAACTGATCAGGAAGGCTGGCTCCATTATTGGCTGCAAACAGGAGACATTGAAGCTGTGGTGGAGAGGAGGTCACTGAACAAACTGTTATCTATCATGGATAACCCCGACCACCCTCTCCACCCCACACTGGTCCAACAGAGGAGCACCTTCTCTAAGAGGCTCAGACAGCTTCGATGTTGCACGGACCGCTACAGGAAATCATTCCTACCACAGGCAATAAAACATTTTAACACTTCATCTCTGAGTGTTAGATAAGACTCATATACATCACAACTGCACTGAATGCACCTTGCACAACCTTGCACAATCATGACTAGTGAAACAGTTGTACATTTTTACTCCCCAACTTGCACATTAGTTTATCTATATCTATTGAAACAGTTGTACATTTATTTCCAAATGTATATATTTTAATATTGCTAGTGTATTATTCTATTATTATTTCATGTATATTGTTTCCTATTATTTAATGTTTACTCTGTATGTGTGCTGTGTGTCTGAAATTTTGCTGCTGCAACAACGTTATTTCCCATTTTTTGGGATCAATAAAAAATCTATCTATCTATCTATCTATCTATCTATCTATCTATCTATCTATATTGTTCTCTACCAGTTAGATACGATTCAATCCATTTTGTTGCTAACAGGGAGACATTAAAATACAGTTTTGCAATAAGGACCTGATGGTTAGCAAGGTGCATATGTAATTCAGGTTAACTGTAATATTAATTGGTTATTAATTTTGGCTAGCGAAAAACTTAAAACAAATGTACTTACAAGGATTAATGTCACGGCCTGTCCGTGACTCAGGCTGTGTGTTTCCTTTTTTTGGGTTTTTGTTGTGTGTGTGAGTGTGTGGAGTGTGTGGGCAGGCGTGGCTTCCTCCAGGGCACCTGGCTCTCCAGCGCAGCTGCAGGTGATCTACTAATCAAGCTCCAGCTCTAGTACTCCTGTGATCCAGGCAGCCAGCGCCAGTTCGTTCAGGCTACCAAGTGGTAACTACTCTCGGCCAAAAGCTCTAGTCTCTAAGTGAACCTGTTTCGAAGTTTTTCTTTATTTTAACACTGTGTTGTTTTTTCTGTGCGCAGACGTTGGAGGTCTACATTATCTTCACTTCCAGCCACGCCACCTGCTGTGTGTGTTTTCGAGCCTGCCTTGCCTACCTCCGCTCCTACACTCCATTTGGATCACCACCATCCTGAGTTATATTGCAAGATTTCTGTTCGGCTGAACTTTCATTAAAAACTGTTTCAAATTCCATCCATCTAGTCCAGGGGTCACCAACACGGTTCCCGTGGGCACCAGGTAGCCCCCAAGGACCACATGAGTAGCCCTCAGGCCTGTTCTAAAAATGAAAATTTAATATTGACATTATCTGTTTCCCACCTTGTTAAACAATTGTTGATAATTATTGTGAGAAATCATTAACGTAATCAGTGTCTTCACATAGATGAGTATCATTAATCATTAATAATCATATATAACTAAAGTCAAACTGAGCAAATTTGTTATTTCAGAAGAGTGTATCAAACTGGTAGCCCTTCATATGACTCAGTAACCATGAAGTAGCTCTCAGTTTCAAAAAGGTTGGTGACCCCTGATCTAGTCTGTGTTCACTCTTGGGTCCAGACCTCACCCTAACAGAACGAACTGGCCACAGAATGGACTCAGCAGACACAGACTCGCTCCGCCATGCTCTCGCTTCCCAAGGCGCGCTTGTAGGAAGTCATGAGCAGGCCATTCAAGAAACCAGACAGACACTTCAACAGCTAACCTCCTGCATCGCTCAGCTCAGTGATAAACTGGATCAAGTTACCCTTCATCTCTCCTCGGAAGCTCAATCCCCGGGTGCAATCCCTCTGCGGCCGTTTCTACTCCTCCCGTGGTTCTTTTTCCCCCTACCTGAACGGTACTCTGGTGATCTAGGTTCCTGTGGGCGTTTTCTTCTCCAATGCCCCCTAGTTTTTCAACAGCAGCCTGCCACCTACCACACAGATAAGTCCCGTATATCTTTTATTGTGGGTTTACTGTCTGGGAAAGCAGCGCAGTGGGTTACAGCATTATGGGAAGGGGGTTTGCCTGTTTGTGAGTCTTATGAAGCTTTTATTTTTGAGATGCGCAAGGTTTTTGACCACCCAGTGCAGGGAAGAGAGGCAGGTAACAGACTGTTTTCTCTTTGTCAGGGCTCTAGTTCAGTAGCAGAGTTTGCAGTGGAG
>NW_023396154.1:0-10068 GCF_008315115.2 Sander lucioperca | reverse complement strand
CCTCTGGAGATACGGGCATCTGATCCGCTCCCTCTCGCAGGCACAGCGAGCGCTGCTACCATTTGAGCTATTCCCTGTGTAACGTATGGTTCAAAGTAAAATAAAAAATCCATAGTACAGTATTCCGAAAAAATTCATAAAAAGTCACATTCACAGTTTGGTTGTAACGCAACTATTTTGAGCTAATTCCCTCTGTGTGAAACAGGATGACAGAAAAAAATTATAGTATAGCATGACGAAAAAAATTCATAAAAAAGTCATAGTAGGTATGACGAAAAGTAAAACAATTCATGTAAGGGTATGACGAAAAAGGTCAGTCATAGGCATATTATGTCGCACAGAAGTTCAAAGTCATCGTATTGTGGGTGCACAAACAAAACTCATACTATCGTATGTTCAAAAAAGGAGAGATAGTATATCGAAAAGTCGAGTAGTATTAGCTGTCGAAAAAGTGAAAGCATAGTATTGTATGACGACCCAGAATAGTATATCGAAAAAGTCCTAGTATATAGTATCGAAAAAGTCAAAAGTCATAGTCTAGTATGTTGAAAAAAGTCATAAAAAGTCATCGAATAGTATGTTGAAACAACAGTCTAAAACGTCATAGAAGAGTAGGTTGAAAAAGTCATCAAAAACGTCATAGTATAGTATGAGAAAAAGTCAACAAAGTCATTGTATAGTAATCGAAAAAGTCAGTATAGTCTGTCGTAAATAGTCACATGTATGATGTGTTGTAAGCACCAGAAACCACACAAGTCAGAAACAGAGAGGTTTCTGAAGGCCCTCTGAGAATGCAGGCATCGATCCCTTGCACCTCTCGCATGCGCCTACTGAATCCGCCGTCAACTTCGCCAAAGTAGAGCCCACTTAGCCATCATGTGTCTCACTGGCTTACTTTTAACCCAATCGCGTGTCCTACCCTGTGGGCTTACGTTTGACCAATCACGTTCTACGTTCGTCCCCTGTGTTGGGCCCTGACGTTTTTCAGCGTTTAGCGTTCGGTTCTCTCCCTCTTTCCTTACATCATGACCGGGACCGGTAAGCTGCCAGTCGCCGTGTCGGTGTTGTGTTTCATGGTTTTATTCATTTATGCATCGTAAGGTAAGATATGCTTTTTGTAGACGTGATGTACCACTATCGACACATTTGCGGCTACATCCCTAGCTACGTGTTCGCATTGCAGATAGCTGTGCACAACGTAGCATTACGCAGCCAGTAGCGGTAATCCATTCATGTGTAATGATGACAGATCAACCGACTTTTGTGTGTCAGACACCTTTGTGGCTGACAGATAGATCAGATGTCAACTACTGATACCATCAGCTTATTTGTGCTATTTTTCTCGTTTTGATGTGATAATGTGCCGTGTCTGGAAGTAATGTTGCTAGTTGCCACAGTCGCATCGTAGAGTCGTTAGCTTCTGAGCCTAGCTACGTCCATCTGTTTTTGATGGGACTTAGCTAGGTGCGATTGAACAATCGCATACGAATATGACACGTACATAATCGTTTTACTGTCTATTGTGTCATAGCTTTCATCTTAATAGGATAAAAGTACGAAAAGAAAATCGGTGTTCATGCACATGCAACTTTCTGTCATTGTGCAGAGTTCCAGTACAAAGACAACGAAATGCAGTTTTGCATCCACCAGAAGCAAACATGCATGTGATACAAGTATAGACAGTAGAGCATAGGCAGACAAAATATCATTTCAGTGTTATAGAGCAGAATAAATATAGCTACTGTAATATGAACTGTGTGACACATGTACAGATCTGTGCATGTAGTAGCAGTGACATTATATAGTAGTAAGATTAAGATAGAGATAGATATTGCATTGTATTAACAGAATATATAATAAGTAAAACATGAATAAATATGGATATTCTGTATGAACCATATACACAGATATGTAAAGCTATGTGCAGTGTGGTAACATTATAAGAGTAGTAGATAAGTGTATGTGCAGGATGATAGTATGAAGAGCAGTAGAATATGGCTACGTATAGGTGTAATTACAGTAAATAAATAAATAGAACAGTATGGGGGATAGGGTAGTGCAATAGGGTTGTGACGTTAGATAATCACTTTAACAGAGGTGCCTCCCCTCATTAGGCCACAGACATTGAATATACAGGTATATTTCAGATGGTGACAGTCTTTTTCTTATTTTCATTCAGAAATGTACGCTACCCAGGTTTTCGCCGCCAGACGCCAAGTCCAACAGACTTTCATGGCGCCATCTGAGGAGGCAAAGCGGTTGCAAATGTGAAGTCTGGAAGGGCTAAACCCAAAGAGAGGTGCTGGCAGAGGCCAGTACTTTGTCACTGGCCACGGTGGAGACCCACTGACAAGTTTTTAGGTACTGGCTCATGCAAGCTCAGTTTGGCATGTACCAGGGCCAGATATTTAGATGGCTCCTGGAGAACATGTCTTGGCTATGCACTGTATTTAGTGCATAGTATTTCAAAGAAAGAGCTCAGCAACCCTCTGTCAGAGAATAAACAGTTGGTCCTGCAGTAACACTTCTCACATCAGAGATGACAGAGGAACTGGAGAGGTTTAGAAAGAGCAGGAAATGCAGGCTAAAGCGCGGAAACTGGAGACCAGGCTGTTTGATGGTGGAGTTCGGGATTCAGGGCCGCTCCATGAAGGAGTTTATGAAGACAGAGCAAGGAGGCCCAGGCCCTCATCAAGTACCTGTTACAGCGGATGCCCGGCCCAACACCAACATGGCCGTTTTCAAGGCATATGTCTTGATGAGACGCACATCTTCCTCAGTGCTTCTGCACCTCCACCTGCAGCCTCCACTGCGTCTGGACCTCCACCTGCAGAATCCAAACTGGTGCATGGAAGCCGGCCACTGTGGAAAGCGCTGCTGGCGCGTGCAAAAAATGTCTCCCTCACAGCTGGCGAGAAAGCTGATGTCACCATAAACACTGTGAGTAGGAGTGTGAATTTTAAATGTCCCCTACAGCCTACTACTTACCATTTTACCTGACTACACGACTTGTCCACTTTTTTTTCAGCTCCACCACCGCGTGCACACTAACTCAGGCTGCACAACCCAGACCGAACACTGCCCAACGGCAGCTTTTTCCTTACGGTAAGTATGCACCACCTTGCATACATTTGTCTCTGTGTATTAACAGTAAGCCTAATAGTTTTAACATTTGTTCTCCAGGACTGCTGAGGATGATGATGAGTGAACTGGTATCTGCATTATTGCAATGTGAAGCACAGCTAAATACAGGTATGGCATATGACACAAATGCAAATATGTGAAAATGTTTAGTGACAACACTAAGAAATATAGTTTGGGGAAAATTTCTACATTTTATATGTTGAAAGAAGTTAAAAAGTATTGTTGTCGAAAAAAACTCATACTATAGTACGTCAAAAAAGTGATAGAATAGTACGTCGAGAAAAGTCATAGTATAGTATGTCGAAAAAAGTTAGTATAATATGACGAAAAAAGTCATAGTACAGAAGTAAAAAAGTCATAGTTTACTATGTCGATAGAAGTAAAAAAGCCATAGTATTGTATGACGAAAAAACACAGAATAGTATGTCGAAAAAGTCATAGAATAGTATGTTGAAAAAAGTCATAAAAAAGTCATAGAATAGTATGTTGAAAAAAGTCATAGAATAGTATGTTTAAAAAAGTCAAAAACGTCATAGTATAGTATGTTGAAAAAAGTCATAGAATAGTATGTTGAAAAAAGTCAAAAAAGTCATAGTATAGTATGTTGAAAAAAGTCATAAAAAGTCATAGAATAGTATGTTGAAAAAAGTCATAAAAAGTCATAGTATAGTATGACGAAAAAAGTCAAAAAAGTCATAGTATACTATGTGGAAAGAAGTAAAAAAGTCATAGTATTGTGTGACGAAAAAAGTCATAAAAAAGTCACCGAATAGTATGTTGAAAAAAGTCATACAAAAGTCATTAGTATGAGGAAAAAAGTCAAAAAAGTCATAGTATACTATGTCGAAAGAAGTAAAAAAGTCATAGAATAGTATGAAGTAAAAAAGTCATAAAAAAGTCATAGTATAGTATGACAACAAAATTCAAAAAAGTCATGGTATAGTATGTCGAAAAAAGTTAGTATAGTATTTTGAAAAAAGTTATAGTATAGTATGTCGAAAAAAGTCATAAAAAGTTATAGTATAGTATGTTGAAAGAAGTTAAAAAAGTCAAAGTATTGTGTCAAAAAAACTCATACTATAGTATGTCAAAAAAGTGATAGAATAGTATGTCGAAAAAAGTCATAGTATAGTATGTCGAAAAAAGTGAAAAAGTCAGTATTGTATGACGAAAAAACAGAATAGTATGTCGAAAAAGTCATAGGATAGTATGTTGAAAAAAGTCATAGAAAGTCATAGTATAGTATGACGAAAAAAGTCATAATTTATGAATTGTGTTGTAAAGCAACCAGAAACCAACATATGGGCCTGTGACATATGGATCAAAAGTAAAAAAAAATCATAGTATAAAATGTGAAAAGTCATAAACCGTGCATAGTCTAGTATGATGAACAAATCCGTCATAGTATAGTATTTGCAAAAGTATGCGTATACTATCGTCGACACAGTCCATCAAAAGTCATAGTACAGTAATGTGCAAAAAGTCATCCAAAGAGTTAGTTCCTAGTATAGTCTGAGGAACAACGTCAAGAAAGTCAGAGTAGTATATAGCGACGAAAGTCAGATATAGAATAGGTCCGTACTAGTCCCAATGTTATGAATGTGTTAGTACAGCAACCAGAACCACACAAGTCAGAAACAGAGATGTTTCTGAAGCCCTCTGGAGAATGCAGGCATCGATCACGCTACCTCTCGCATGCTAAGCGAGCACTCTACCATTTGAGCTAATTCCCACTGATGTAATGTATAGGTTCAAATAAATAAAAATCACTAGTATCGTATACGAAAAATTCATAAAAGTCACAATTCACCGTTTGGTTGTAAAGCAACGATTTGAGCGAAATTGTCCCCTACTGTGGAACAAGGATGAAAAGAAAAAATTATAGTACTAGCATGCCGAAAAAGGCATAAAAAAGTCCTACGTATGTATGACGAAAAAGCTAATTAAAAGTCATAGTATGGTATGACGAAAAAGTAAATATAAAGTCATAGCAAAAAATTTTGTGTTTTTTCGTAATGGGCGAAGAGTTCAAAAAGTCATAGTCTTGTGTGACAAAAACTCATACGATAGTATGTCAAAAGAGTGATCGAATAGTAAAAATATCGAAAAAAGTCATAGTATAGTATGACAACAAAATCAAAAAAGTATAATGAATAGTATGTTGAAAAAGTCAAAACACGTCATAGTATAGTATGTTGAAACAAAGTCATAGACTAGTCATGTGAAAAAAGTCAAACAAAGTCATAGTATGTAGTTGAAAAAGTCATAAACAGTCATAGAATAGTATGTTGACAAAAGTCATAAAAGTCCTAGGATAGTCTGCGAAAAAGTCAAAAAAGTCATAGTATACTATGTCGAACGAGTAAAAAGTCATAGTCATTGTGTGACGAAAAAAGTCATAAAAAGTCACGAATAGTCTGTGAAAAAAGTCCTACAAAAGGTCCATTAGTATGAGTGACACAAAGTGGTCAAAACAGTCATGAGTATACTCTGTCGAAAAGCAGTAAACAAAAGTCATAGAATAGTATGAAGTAAAAAGTCATAAAAAAGATCCTAGTATTAGGTATGACACCAAAAATTCAAAAAGTCATGGTATAGTATGTCGAACAAAAGTTAGTATAGTATTTTGAAAAAGTTATAGGAGACGTATGTCGAAAAAGTCAAAAGTCTAGTACTAGTATGTTGGAAGAGTTAAAAAAGTCAAAGTATTGTGTCAAACAAAAACTCAGCCATAGTATGTCAGTGATAGAATAGTTATGTCGAAAAAAGTCATAGTCTCAGTATGTCGAAAGCAAAAAGTGAAAGTCAGTATGTATGACGAAAAAACAGACGAGTATGTCGACAACAAGTCATAGGATCGTATGTGAAAAAGTCATCGAAGTCCTAGTATAGTATGACGAAAAAAGTCATAAGTTATGAAATTGTGTTGTAAAGCAACCAGAGAAACACATATGGGCCCGTGCCTATGGATCAAAGTATCATAGTATAAAATGATGAAACGTCCACAAAGGTCATAGTATAGTATGATGAAAAAAGTCATGTATAGTATTTTGAACAAGTTAGTAGTCATGTCGAAAAAGTCATAAAAAGTCATAGATAGTATCGTTGAAAAAAGAAAATAGCAAGGGGATCATAAAAAGTCCTGAACAGGTCATAGTATAGTAGTGTTGAAAAAAGTCATAAAAAAGGCATAGTATGAGTATTTTGAAAAAAGTTATAGTAGCATACGTCGAAAAAAGTCATAAAAAGTCATAGAATAGTATGTTGAAAAAGTAAAAACATCATAGTATAGTATGACAACCAACATTCACAATAAAAAGTCCTGGTATAGTATGGCGAAAAAGTATAAAAAGAGTCAGAGTATGGGTAGGACGAAAAAAGTACTACAAAAGTCATAGTATGGTATGACGACGTACTACAAAAGTGCATAGCATAGGTATGGGGTTTTCCGGGGAAAAAACAGGAAGTTCAAACAGTCCTCGTATGTGTGTGACAAACAAAACTCATCCTATAGTATGTCAAAACAGTGATAGAATAGTATATCGAAAAAAGTCACTTAGTAAGTCTGTCGATACGAAAAAAGTGAAACAGTCATAGTCTTGTATGACGAAAAACAGTATAGGCTGACGCAAAAAGTCATAATTATGATTGGTTGTAAGCACCAGACACCACATATGGGCCTGTGGACATAGGATCAAAAGTATCATAGGTATAAATGTGAAGTCATTAAAAAGGTCATAGTATAGTATGATGAAAAGTCATCAGATACTAGTATTTTGACAAAGTTATAGTATACTATGTCGAAAAAGTCATAACAAGCTCATAGTACAGTACTGTGCAAAAACGTCATAAAAAAGTCATAGTATAGTATGAGGAAAAACAAGTCAAAAGCATTGTATCGTATAGCACAAAAGTCAGTATAGTATGTCGTCGAAATCGTCACAAATTATGAACCTTGTGTTGTAACGCAACCCGTACCACCAACACAGTCAGAAACAGAGATGTTTCTGAGCCACTCTGGAGATGCAGCAGCGATCCCGCTACCTCTCGCATGCTAAGACGAGCGCTCTAACCATTGAGAGCTAATCCCTGTGTAATGTACTGGTCTCAAATAAATAACAACCTCATAGTACAGTATTAACGAAACAAAATTCATAAAGTCACACTTCACAGTTTGGTTGGAAAGCAACGCTTTGAGCTAATTCCCCTCCCTGTGAACAAGATGAAAGAAAAAAATTATCGTATAGCATGACGAAAAAAGTCATAAAAAGTCATAGTAGGTATGACGAAAACGTAATACAAAAGAAGTCATAGTATGGTAATGACGAAACAGTAAGTAAAAAGTCATAGCATAGTATGTCGAAGAAGTTCAAAAAGTCATAGTATTGTGTGACACAAAACATCATACTATCGTAGGTCAAAAAGTGATAGATAGGATATCGAAAAAAGTCATAGTATAGTAGTATGACAACAAAAAGTCAAAAAAGTCAGAGAATAGTAGTGTTGAAAAAAGTCAAAAACGTCCTAGGATAGTATGTTGAAAAAGTCCATAGAATAGTAGGTGAAAAAAGTCAAAACAAGTCTGTATGGTCGTTGAAAAACGTCAATAAAAAGTCATAGAATAGTCTGTTGAAAAAAGTCAGACAAAGTCATAGTATAGTACTGACGAAAAAGTCAGTCAGAGTCATAGTATAGCTATGTCGAAAGGAGAGTAAAGAGAGTCGATAGTCTGTTGTGACGAAAAACAGTCATAGTCACGAATAGTATGTTGAAAAAGTCATACAAAGGCATTAGTATGAGAAAAAAGTCAAAAAAGTCATAGTACTTACTATGTAGAAAGAAGTAAAAACAGTTCATAGAATCAGTATGAAGTAAAAAAGTCATAAAAAGGCATAGTATAGTATGACAACAAAATTCAAAAAGTCCTGGTATCGTATGGTCGAAACAAAAGTTAGAGTATAGTCCTTTTGAAAACAGTGTATAGTATAGTCTGTCGAAAAGTCCTAAAAGTTATAGTATAGTAGTTGAAAGAGTTAAAAAAGTCAAGTATTGTGTCAAAAAAACTCATACTATAGCTGTCACAAAAGTGATAGAAATAGTATGTCGAACAAAGTCATAGTATACCTTAGTGGCAAAAAGGAAAAAGTCAGTATTGTATGACGAAAAAACAGAAATAGTATGTCCGAAACAGTCATAGGATAGTATGTTGAAAAAAGTCATAGAAAGTCATAGTATAGTATGACGAAAAAAGTCATAATTTATGAATTGTGTTGTAAAGCAACCAGAAACCAACATATGGGCCTGTGACATATGGATCAAAAGTAAAAAAAAATCATAGTATAAAATGTGAAAAGTCATAAAAAGGTCATAGTATAGTATGATGAAAACAGTCATAGTGTAAGTAGTATTTTGAAACAAGTTATAGATATGTCGAAAAAAGTCATAAACAGTCATAGAATAGTATGTGGAAAAAAGTCATAAAACGAGTCATGAAAAGGTCAGAGTAGAGATATGTTGAAAAGTCTAAAAAGTCATAGTATCGTATTTGAAACAAAGTTCTAGTATACTACGTCGAAAAAAGTCATAAAAAAGTCAGAGAAAGTATGTGAAAAAAGGTACAAAAAAGTTCATAGTATAGTATGGTACACAACATTCAAAAAGGTCAGGTATAGATGTATTAATCCTCGAAAACAGTAATAAAAACAAGTACATAGTATGGATATGACGAAAAAGTAATAAAAAAGTTCATAGTATGGTATGACGAAAAAGTATACAAAAGTCATAGCATAGGATGTCGAAAGAAGTTCAAAAAGGCATAGTATTGTGTGACAAACAACGCATACTAAACTCATAGTATGTCAAAACAGTGAGAGAGAATCAGTAGAAACAGAAATCGAAAAGTCATAGTATAGTATGTCGAAAAAAGTGCAAAAGTCATAGTATTGTATGACGATCAGTAGAGTATGACGAGTCATACTCTGACATGGTGTAAAGCAACCAGAAGAAACCAACATATGGGCCTGTGACCTATGGATCAAAAGTCAACATCATAGTATACTGTGAGAAAGTCATAAAAGGTCATAGTATTACGTAGATGAAAAAAGTCATAGTATAGTATTTTGCAGTTATAGCTAAATAGGTCGAAAAAAAGTCATAAAAAGTCATAGTACAGTATGTTGACAAAAGTGCATAAAAAGTCCATAGTATAGGATGCGGAAAAAAGTCAAAAAAAGTCATTGGATAGTCTATCGAGTCAGTATAGTATGTCGTAAATAGTGCCAAACCCACACCAATTTATGAAGTGTGTGTGTAAAGCACAAAACAGAAACCAACACAAAGTCCGAAACAGAGATGTTCTGAAGCCCTCTGGTAGAATGCAGCATCGATCCCGCTACCGCATCGCATGCTAGAGCGAGCGCTGTACCATTTGAGCTAATTCCCCTGTGTAACGTATGGTTCAAAATAAAATAAAAAATCATAGTATAAAATGTGAAAAGTCATAAAAAGGTCATAGTATAGTATGATGAAAAAAGTCATAGTATAGTATTTTGAAAAAAGTTATAGTATAATATGTCGAAAAAAGTCATAAAAAGTCATAGAATAGTATGTTGAAAAAAGTCATAAAGTCATGAAAAGGTCATAGTACAGTATGTTGAAAAAAGTCATAAAAAAGTCATAGTATAGTATGAGGAAAAAAGTCAAAAAAGTCATAGTATAGTATATCGAAAAAAGTCAGTATAGTATGTCGAAAATAGTCACAATTTATGAATTGTGTTGTAAAGCAACCAGAAACCAACACAAGTCAGAAACAGAGATGTTTCTGAAGCCCTCTGGAGATACGGGCATCGATCCCGCTACCTCTCGCATGCTAAGCGAGCGCTCTACCATTTGAGCTAATTCCCCTGTGTAACGTATGGTTCAAAA
>NW_023396153.1:0-73040 GCF_008315115.2 Sander lucioperca | reverse complement strand
TTTATTATACTACTACTACTACTACTACACTATTATAACTACTTCTCACTGTTCCATGTGATCCTTTTGTGCACCAGAGCGATGATACATGATCACTGCATTTAGCATAATACAACAGCTGCAGGAACATGTCTGGACTCAACCTCACGGCCAAAAGTATGCGGACGAAACCCAAGGGCCTGGCTTGTGCACGGCATTGTTATGTTTAAAACAGAAAAGGGTTATCCAAAGTGTTTCACCACAAAGTTGAAAGCACACTGTCTCAAATATCACTGTATGCTGTAGCATTCAACTTTCTCAAACACCAAGGCCGTCGACATACTTTGGGCAATAAAGTTTTTTGAAAAACCTCGTTTTATGGACAGTCTTTTCATTGCCGTTTAGGAATTTGTAGTTTGTCATTTCATATAGTGCAGTAAATGTTTACTGGAACCTAATGTCTACCGGGACGATCGGTCGCAACCTCTGACGACAGCATAGGAGTAGTGAGTAGCCGCCACCATTAGCACAGCTGGAAGAGGAAAATTATGAGGACACTTTTATATAAGACCCCTAACCCTAAACACACACAGTAGGTATTAGACAGCTATAAAATGCAAAATCATTTCACTTGCACGCACACCATGACCCAATTAAAACACAACCAAATATGACATATTTACATTCATGTAAATTTTGTGGCCATAAAACGAAATAGAACATTGGACAAATCAGTAATTAACCAGTCACAGAAACCAGTAACAGCTGTGGAACATGAACAGGAAAGACTACAGAACAGGTTGCAGGTGTTGGTGCATGAAAAGTTTGCTGAGGAGAGGGGCACTGCTGTTAACTTACCTTCCCTGGATATGACTATCTGGCTCAGGCATCTGGTCGTACCCTGTTGGAAGAAAGGCAGTTCAGTCAGTCTTCTATATATGTCTGACTAAGATCTAATCTGTCCTTCCTCTGGAGAGCTTAATGCCATCTACCAATCCTGCGACAGACTGGTCATAATCCACCAGCATTTAAACAGCTATACTGTTCTCAGCGCCCATCCTGCAGACAGAAAAGGCTGAGAGAGAGTAACTTGCAATGTCTATGAGCAGGAAACCAGTTTATCCATAGTTTTTCCTTCAGTCACAGACCTGAATCAACTGAGACAGCTGTTGGATGTTGGTTGGAGCATCATTTGTTGAATTACAAAAAAAAAAAAAGCTGATTAGCTGTGGTTACATCCCAACCGTTCCCTCCCTCACTTCCGCAGACGAAGAGCCATCTTATTGGTAAGCGTCCTGCCACAATCATGACATCCGCCTGTCGGGACTTGCTCGAACACCACTCCGAAACGGTCCATTCGTAACGAGGTGCGCCATGTGCATCATCTCCATGCCGCATTCCAGCCAAAGTCATAGGCCACAGAGACGCTGATGGGTCGCAGAGCAGCGATAGTCGCAAAACAAACAGAGCAGCCACATTACACAGTTACTTAGGGTACCGTCCAAACCCATCTTCAAAGCTGTGTTCAACTAGTTTGAGACCAGAGGGAGCACATCAATATATCAGCTTAAGAGGCAAAGCCATATAATTGACATTATTATCTGCTGACCATTGGCAGATTTTTAGTTTATTCTTTTTTTAGATTTTTTCCAAGAATTCATGGACTGGACAAAATAACACCTGCAAAGCAGCAGCCTGGCAGTAAATAACGTTTGATGAAGCTCATGAGTCAGTTATGTTATTGAACCCCATAACTACATTCCAGTCAGTGTTGTGAGGATCCACTTAGAACCCGCGTTTGTGCTTGGTTGTTTTTAGGATTTTTCCTTTGTGCTAAATTACTCGGTGTCTGTGTTTGCGGGCAACAACTCTCTAGCTTGTTAATACCTCTTTCATTGACTTTTGTTCCCTTAAAAACTTAAAATCTGTGACCATCAGACTCTGGTCAGTCAGTGGATTCATCTGATTAATATTCCTTAATTGCTGTGTGTGTGTGTGTGTGTTGTGGTATATATATATATAATATTTTTAAATCTTTTAAGAAATACCTCATCTAAAAATTGCTGGGACATGGTGCAAAACTAAGGCTATGAGCAGTTAGAGCTCAGATTGTTACAAGCTCAGGAAGATGAACCTTCAGATTACAATTGACGGGGCAATTAAGTGAAAGACAAAAAAATCCATTTACAAA
The DNA here is from genome assembly GCF_008315115.2 of Sander lucioperca. Classification (NCBI taxonomy): domain Eukaryota; kingdom Metazoa; phylum Chordata; class Actinopteri; order Perciformes; family Percidae; genus Sander; species Sander lucioperca. The sequence goes on along the minus strand of NW_023396153.1, from coordinate 70,870 downwards.
AGGCAACAGCACTGACAATTGATATTTCAAAGCCCTGACACACCAACCCGATGGTCGGCGTTGGTCAAAGTTAGACTGGTGACCAAACAGTAACACGCTGCAAGCTGAGTCACATCCGTCTCGAGATAGAAAAACACTGCAAACTTTGATTGATTCACTGCCACATCCTCTCATCTACTCACCCTGCGTGCCCAGTTAACCAAGTCGTCCAGCTTAGTGATAACTCCCCCCTTTGCTGCTGGCTACAGCTGCTGGTTTGGCTGCTGCTACTGCCCTGCTCTTCTCTCTGACCTGAACCACACTGCACAGAAGGATGGAGGGGATCGTTACTGCAGGTTTACCGAGTGTCCGTTTCTTCATTCTGATATTTACAGCAGAGTATTTTTGTAACTCACCTTGTGGTGGTATTCTCGCTTTTTTGCACTGTTGGCAGACTTCTCTGATGACTAGCAAACCTGAAATAGGCTGTAAAAAAATAATTGAATGCCCATGAATTAAATGACCCATGAATTAATGGGATAAGTTGTAAGTTGAGTTTCAGCTTGCTATTATCTCAATAGGAAATACTATGAGCTCTCCAATAACAGGAACTGATAAAATATAACAAAATAAAAACTGTATAGGTTGGAAGTGAGTTGTTAGAACAGAAAAAACTTATCATGCTACATGACCTACTGTGTGATGTGGTGATAAATATATCTTGGTGGATATCCACTCTTATTTAGCCTACTGAGGTTACTTCAATTAGTAGGCTCTTTATAGCTGAGTAATAAATGTATTAATGTGGGTATGCAAGAACCAACTCCACCTCTGTAATACTAGAGCAGCTGTGTGACCAGCAGGAAGGAGTGGGATTACATTAGGTTAACAAGAGATACAGATTAGAAGGTTCTTACCTTGTTGAAAAGCAGCCAAACATGGCCGGCGGGCGCTGCAAAATAAAAGCATTAAACAAACTGAAGAAATTTATGATAGTGATGTATTTATTAAGTAGTACTTTTATGTTTAATCAGATGTATTGTCCAATCACTGACCAAGGGGTGTCCTTGCTAAAACAGTGCATTTAGTTGTGACATAAATCGTTACTTACTGTCAACGCACAGACAATTTAGTCAGTGATGTATGTCTACAAAAGTTTAACCCTGGTGAGATTACCAACCTAAAATTTACTCCCCACAGTGCTGTGGAGATAGGACTGCCTCAAGACAACACTTTTGCAATTGTGGCCTCAGCCAACATAGAACGAACCGTCTGAATCATTCAGCTCTTCTGGTTATTGGCGACACTGTGCTTTGCAATTAAATGTACCCGTCGTATTGTAACAACAGTACAATAATACGTAATTTATGGACATTGTTTTTACTGTATTAGTGCTGGTTAGTGTGTTTAATGCAGCCGAATTGGAGACTAGCCACCGATTGCGAATGTGAGCCCCTAAGTACTATACTTCACACAGCATAATTTTCGCAAATACAGATGAGACCCTTAAAATTGAAGTTTTCCAAAGTATTTGGCTTACAATCTTATCGATAGCGGGTGACACGCACTGGGCTAACGACATATCTGACATTGTAGTCCACCCACAATGTAAATGAACATTTACTGATAAAACAGGCACCCTGGTTAGTTTAAAGTTGAGGGGTGTTAGCTAACGGTAGCTTTGCGCTTTGACTGCTACTGGGATTGCAGCTGGAGTTCATATCAGCGCTAACCTGGTTAGCCGCCGCTAACGCAGACGAGCAAGGTCAGTGTGCGCATTCACTAAAAGCTACAAATCCGATTACCGACACAGTCCTCACTGGTTCGTGCACTTGTATGTAGTAACGTTTTAAATACTGTACATCACATAGTCTGACAGCACTGTAATGTTTATTAAAGCAAGTTAGTTTGATCAAAACATCACTTACCACACTAACGCCGCCATCTTGAATGGTTACGTCAAACTGCTTCCTGTGCGTATGACCTCGAGCTGCTGAGGGCGCTGCTGTATCAGAAAATCCTGACCAGATACTACAAAGAATTACTTTAAGAATATTTAAATGTATTTTTTATTCATCTTATTCATCATTCCTCATTGCCAGGACTAAAATCTGGAAAACTAAATCCTTATTTGTGGTTAGTTTAAAGCATTACTTTTTATGGACTTTATGTTAATAAGTGTCTGTGCAGAGGTGCAGAAGCAGAACGTGGCTGGACTATTGGAGCTGGAAGCAGGATTAATGACTTAAAATAAAACAGCCTGTTTTATGTCATGCAATGTATTTTAGAGCCCTTATCCAACTCTTTATAGCTGCAACACATATATTTAAGCATATACTTACTACCTTAAAAATACAATAGTAACAATCACTTCCATGTGTCTGTGGATTAAATTAACAACTGCAACTTTATTAAACATAATCTGCCCCGGTTACTCACAGTAGTCTTTAAAAACTGGTTTTGTACTTTCACTTAAGAGGTTAAACTTGACCCAGATATCAAATTTGGAGCGACAGCCAGGATCTACTGGTTTAGCTTCACATGTTGCCAAACAAACCATTTATAACAACACATATCAGAATCACATTAACCTCTCTGTCGACAGAACTACCTGACTATGATTCCCACCCTCTGTTACAACTGTGGGTTGTGTTTTGTACTCAATGGCAAGGCACGACTGGAGCTGCTCAGTGGCTCGCAGCAGCCGACTGTGGTTTTACTGGGCAGCTTCCAGTGAGAGAAAGAAAGAGAGAGAGAAGGAATGGAAAGTGAAGTTCAGCTGTCTTTCCATGGATTTAAAAAAATACTGTAATCCTAAATCCCAGAGGGCTGTGGCAAACAGCATCACAGCAGAGCAGCCTGGCACTGCAGCTATAGAGAAATATATCAGACAATTATTATTTGATGAATCATTTAGTCTATAACAAGAGTCGAGAGCTCAAATTACCTCAGTGAAAATAAAACTCTTGAGATCGAAGTTTCTGCCAAACTGGAAAAAGTCACATCAGATCAAGTTGGCTAGTTGTCATGGAAATGTCGATTTAGCTGAGCATTTAAGGACACCTCATCTTCAGAAAGATTGTTAATATGGATCAGAAGAAGACATTTCCCTGCACAATACCTCTCCATCATACCTGTCAACTGCTCTGCATGCAATACTGATGTAGCATGTAATTCTAGAGAAATTAGATGCAGATAAACAGGAGCGTCACATTAAACCCATGAACAAATATTTAGTCACTACCTGTCCTTTAAATCGTCTAAACCAAACAAAGGTTGAAGTGTAGAGACAAAAGGTACATTTTGGTGTCAGTTGGTATGTCCCAGTACTGTCCCTTTATATGACGTTTTACTTTATGTGTTTTCTGTACTGTTACCTTTTGTACCGTTTTCACCCCTCTATGCACCTCTGACCAAATTAATTTCCACTTTGGATAATAAAGTTATATTTGATTTTGTTAGGGTTTGGTGTATTTTTTCTTGTTTTGTAGGTTTTTCTGTCTTGTCTCCTTGTGATTTTCGGTCTTGTCTTGTTTTTATGTTCTGTTTCCTGTTTTATTTTGATATCTGGTTTCTGTCGTTTTACTTCATGTCTTGTGTTTTTCCCGCTCTTGTGATTGCCTGATGTTTTCCACCTGTTTCCCAGCCCTTGTCACCTGCCTCTTGTTACCTCGTACCCTCTGTATTAGTCTTTGTGTTTCCTTGTCCTGTTCAGATCATCGTATGTTGTTTGGAATGTCTGTGTTCATCTACCATGTTGATCTCGGTGTTCCTGATGTTTTCCCTTTCCTGTTTTTGTTGGATTTTTTTTGCCTGCTGTTCCAGGACACCTTTTGTTTGTTGGATTTTATTTAAATAAATCCTTGAGCTTACTCGTGTGTCTGCCATCTTGCATTTGGGTCCTACATCCCCTGAAACTCCGACAGATTGAGATGGATTTGAGTGCTGCTGGCTGTAGTTTAAGAGTTTTGTCACTGTAACTCATTGCACAGATAGGCACAGCTAATTAATTGTTAAATTTGACTTTTTATGCTCAGATTTTGCAAAGAGAAATACCCAAAAATTATATTATTAACTAAATTTGTCCTAAGTTTGACAGTAAATTCTAAACATGCATAAGTGCTTTTGAGATGTTTCGTGGTCTGGATCTAGTCCCCACAGCTAGTTTTGAGACCCCTGGTTACTCAATTCAAATATGATGACATTCCCAAACTTCAAACTTGATTACTTAGTCTGACCTGCAGGCAAAAACAAGATTTATTTTAATTTTTACTGGTATAAATTGGTAAATGTGGTGCGTAGGCACTGTCAGCACTGCGTTTATTAGAGACACAACGCTTCGTCGTGTACCTTTGCTGCAATTGGTAAAGCAAGTAAATCTTTGCATTTGAGCTGACGAATGTCAAATGAATTGCTTTAATTAAAGTAATTTGGAAAGCTCTTAATCTCCTGTTGACTAAGTGTTCAAAAAGAAGTAAGTGCATCCTGTTTTTGTTTTGCCCTCATTTTGCTCCACAAACAGAGTGAGCAGCATCAGCATCAGCAGCAGCAGCGTGGACGCCAGCAGGTGGAGATAGAGAGCAACCAGAGAACTTGAAAGCATGTTATCACGTAATGATAGTCCCAGCACTGAAAAACACACACTGCAGTTTCTCCAGGAATAGCTGCTCATTTAAACTTGTCCACATCAGCGAGGGAACTGAGAACGGCTGGAAAAGATGAAAAAAGTTTTTACAAATGGCTTTTATTCTGTCTCATCATTACAAACTTTTTGGACAAGTTAAATAATAAGTCTGAACTGCAGTGCTTTCTTGTGGTTTTCTAGGTCAAACCAAATTCAGCCCATATATATAATTATATATATGAGAGATTTTATGTACTTAGAGTTCAAAACTTAAATAAGGACTGGAATAGCGTAAAAGGACAAATGTTTCAAGACTACAGCATTGTTCAAAGGCGTCCCCTGCCACTACAGACAAAGAGCTTTGGCATTTCAGATAATAAGCATGAATCCACATTTAAAAAAGTCTGTATAGGAGGAGCACAAAATACAAGTTAAGCCGTCACAGACTTGGAGGTTATAGTGGCAGCGTGTTTGCTGTGCTGAACTGCAGACCACAGAATGGCCTATTTTGGGAAAAGATCTCCTCCTCTGAAAGAAGAAGCGCAGCTCGCCTCCTCATTGAGCGTCCAGATGTCTGTGGGTAGGATGTCTGGTTTGCCACTCGGGCTCTGTGATGTCTCCCTGACCAGGAAGAGGGGGGACTGATTATAGAGGACGTCCTGAGAGCCAAAAAGTGGCTCTTGAGATTCAGGGTGTACATGGAACAGATTGAGAGCCACCATGGCGGAAGCGGAAGAAGACGGTCAGGCCGGAGCCGAAGCCTCTCCAGGAGCTGCATGTGTTTCGCTGATCCATAAACAGCCTGTAGAGGATTAACACAAAACAGAAATCAGGTCAAGTTCAAACTTCACTGATAACCACGCCCACCTCCCTGACGGTGTTTAATAAAGCAAGATTACAGTTAAACTCCTCAGCAGAAGTATTCAGGAAACCTAAAGGACCAAATACACAATGCAAAATTACTCCATCACATTTGTGGTTTGATTTTATTCTTTAATCAAATAAAAATAAGTTTAATATGTGCTGCTTTGTGGTCATGAACATCACAGTTCTGTCTTTACATGTCAGTTTTCTTTATTGTGAACTGATGTACCTGTGTTTAATGTCTGTGTATCAAGTCACAAGGATCGTTTATTTATTTTTTTAAAGATTATTTTTTTGGGGCTTTTCCGCCTTTGGACAGGACAGCTAGGTGAGAGAAGGGAGAGAGAGGGGGAAGACATGAGTAAATCGTCACAGGTCGACTCGAACCCTGGACCTCTGCATCGAGGCATAAACCTCCACGTCTATGTGTGCCTGCTGCCCACTGATCCAACCCGGCCACACAAGGATCAGTTTTAACCAGAATTAACACTTTAATTCTGGATCAGTTTCCTTTATCAAACACCCCTTCGGTCCACATTTGGGCCTCACCTTCCAAAATGAACATGGCGACCAGTATGGGCACCAACTTCAGCTGTCTTAGGCGTAAAGCGGCCATAACGACGAGGTTGAGGACGTAGAGGAGTAATGTTCCCAAGGACCCGTGACAACAGTTGCTGCAGCGGCCCGTCTTCTGGGAAACGACTCCTGCAGACTGAAGGAGCCTTTGCAGAACTGGCAGGCTGCACCCATGAGCATCGCTGCGAGGATGAAGAGCAATAAGTCATTAGCATCTTGACTCTTGGCCATCTTTCCGCAAACAACTCCTAGCTGCACTTGATCTCGTCTGACAGCATATTTTGTCATATCTTCAATTGAATACAGCACTGCCAGCAGAATGGCCTACATGCAAGTACTCCTCACTGTCATCAGCTTGACAAATAGTGAGAGGAAATGGTCTTTGGTTTGGATTTTTTTGCCACCTGCCCTCTCCTTTCTGGTCGCCCAATTGGAAAATGATTAAAATATTCTGAAACAATTAGGCCACAGCCTGGAGACGCAGACGCTGCCAACCTCTTATTGTAGTTTCCATTTAAACTATGCGCAGGAGAAGAAATTATGCTTCTCTCTAGAGGCCCTGGAGACGTCTGCTGCACTGAGGTTGAAAGCGCATGAAATTAAAGGGGACGGATACAGTGAAACATTCCAAGACAAGGCGGCTAGACAAACCAAATCCCTCTTATCTTTATCTTTCATTTGTGGCGCTCAATGGCTGTTTTTCTATGTCAGTGTACAGGTGTTTTGAAGCGTACCGAGCAGGATGGGGACGGCTGCCACCACGCAGCAGCAGAAGGTGAAAACGATGCGGCTGGCTATGTCGGGGCAGTCGGGGGGTTTAATGGGGACTAGAAATAGAGTGCATGAGGTCCCAGCTGCACACAGAAGAGAAGCCAGGACTGAAAGAAGCGGAACTCGCCGCTTTGACAGCATTTACACTGGCACAGCGACAGCAGCATCGTCCCCGATCTGAGCCTCCTCTGCGGCCTCGCAAGTCTCTCCCCGCCCCACTGAGCTCCACACAGTCAGCTCCACGCTCTCTGGCAGCGGGCCTATCAGAGGTCGACCCTCGTCCACAGTGCAGTCCAGATTGGTGGATCTGGACTCCATCTTGGTGTGTCTGTGCCGTGGACATGTCTCCTGAGAGCTGGGGTTGGAAAGCTGATGCAGTTTTCCGTGGCGGCATCCAAATTGTGCGCTGTGATGATCGGACTGGAAAGAGTTTGATTGAGCTCTCTCCTCTGTCTGATCTGCTCGTTGGCTCATCTGGGAGGTCGTCGCCGGGCTGCTGTTGCAGGGAGCAGAGCCTGTTCAAACCAGAGCACATTTTACTACACAATCCAAAACCAATACTGAGAGCAATCAACTGCATACTCATACTAATCCATCATTCCCTTACTTCATGTAGGCCTGGCCTCATGTAACATTGCAGAGGGGTGGCCCATGGATTAACCTAATAGCAGGCCCCGGGGCCAATTGCTGTTGGGCCCCTATTGACCCCCCTCTGGTTTTATGCCTGTCCCCTCCTCCACGTTCCTACAGTTTCAGTGGACACAGAGACCCAGAAACCAACCAGTACTCCTGTGCAAGAATATTATACATGATCACAATTTTCTTTGTGTCATTAATTTGGATAATTGGATCAAACATTAAGTAATTTAGGATAGCACCACATACACAATATAAATAAACATAACTACAGTACTGAAACTAGAGCCCTACAATACATGAGCACACTGGGGATCTGGGCCCTGCCGGTTGATAATCCAGCTTTGGGCATCTTGTTAAACTGATAGTTCCCTCTTCACCTTTTAATCATAGAATCATATTATATAGAATCAATTTATTCTTTCTATCAAGCATCTGGTGGCAATGTGCCGAAAGACGACTTGTGGACATCTACGGATGTTCTCTCAACTTTTACAAGTGTTTTTATCGTGCTACAGGCGTCGTATCAACATCCATGACACTTCTAAATTATTTCTTGGTTGAAGGATTGCAAACATTCACCCACTTCACATTATAGATGATTCTCCCTCCTGCAGACTGCAGCACTTCAGACTCTAATACGTCTGAAACTGTCTCACTTTTTTTCTAATAAGTTAAGTTTGTTACGTTATTATATGCATGTGCCTGGTCCACCTGACTTCATAAGCCACTACAAATACAAAGAACATAACTTTTTATATATAACCACAAACAAAGACTTTGTCTCCTGTCCTGAGCTTGACAAACAAAGGCTCTTTCCTATACACAACTCAGTTTTTTTTATTATTTTTTTATATTCCATCAGAAGAAATCATGCAGGGCATTTTACTAAAAAGTTCAGTTCTTAATCGGCATACAATGAGCAATTAATATAGTCTCAATCTCACATACTTACATAAGAAAACGAAACCCTTTCTTTTCAGGGAGACACTAAACAACACTAAAGCACTTTTCCCGCTTTGCTCCCCCACAGGTTGGAAGCGGAATTGTCTACATTACATTATGTAAGTTTGCCAGATCGGCAGCGGATCGTGTGGTTCGAATGAGATCATAATGAGACCTTCGACAGCGGTAATGACAATTCGCTTCCAACCTGTAGGCGCCGAAGCGGGAAAAGTGCTTTAGTGTTGCTTTAAATCTGCCTGTTTCTAAAGCTAATGGTATGTAGCTGAATGTAACTGTACTGGACCTAACTTTATACTAATTTTCACCTCACAGTGCTTTGTATGTCCTCACTAGCACTACAACAACTTATCAATTTCAACCTGTATAAAATCTTTTATGCAAGGCTAAATGTCGATTTAGTCCAGAGCTCATGTAGGTACATCTACACATGGTTTAACCTTAAAAAACTCATTTTATTGTGCATTGCTTAATAACTGTTACTTTGCTTTAAATTAGCCCGACTCTGTCTCACTCCTTTGGATCCAGTCGGACTCAAACTCCACTTCACTTCTATGCTAATTTGCCTGGCCTCCCCTCAAATCTGCAGCTCCATCAACAGACAGTAAAAAACAGCAGTAATAACTCATCCTTGGGTTGATGTGCTGGGGGTGGTTCAAGGGAGCGCTGGGAGCCGAGACAGAGTGGGGGACGAGTGCAGCTCCTCCACCGAGGACTCGGGACTGTCTGACACAGGCGCCAAGGAGATCTGAGTGTCCAGGTCCAGGAAGGGGAGAAGGAGAGCCTGGTCGGGTCGATGTCCTGGAGCTGGTTATAATGCGCTGATGGACTCCTTCATGCTGTCGAGCTCCTTCCATTCTGCCGCTTAGTGGCCTGAAGCCCCGAGTGCTCATAGTCACACAGCCTGAGAGGAGCAGGAAAAGGTCCAGACAAAAAAAAACGACAGAAACCAGTTTAAAAACACCAAAGCAGGACGACAGGGCATAAACCTCCTCCATTCTGCTCCAAGTGTCAGGGAAGCCAAATCAGTACACGTCTTCCCACAGTTCCACACTTTTTATTAAATAGAGTAAAATAGTCACTTTCTTTCAAGCATCAGTGGCACTTGGGAAAAGAAACCACCTCAGAATAAATCCTGACAGAATATTTAAGGTCATTAAAAAAGCTTTTGGAACCAAAAACATTTAACATGTGAAGCACTTAGTAATTCTGTTTTAGAAAAACATTTAGTTTACCACTTTTTATTAACAAAGGTAGCATTTAAAAATTAGCAATATAAAAATTCTTAAAACCCGACTTCACAGGGACTTTATGTGTTATGTTTGTGAGGAAAGGGGCTTTTTTGGGAGGGAATAAAGGAAATCAGTGTGGATATGTCTGTATGTGGCTGTACAATACTCAGCACTGACAGGAGAGTCAAAGTTTATCTGCCTCTGCAAGGTCACGCTGCCTGTGCAGGTTTGAACTGTTCATCATTTTTAAGTGTTTTAGTTTTCTTGAGCTCAAGTTTCCCCAGAAAAATCACACACATGTAGATTATATTCTGAGTAATTTTGCATTTTGATTTCTGAGGAATAACAAGACGTAAGACTGATGAACAGTTCCAAAGAAGAACAGATTGGCACACCTAAGCGGTTGAAGATGCTGCAACATTTGATCATGCAGCGGACATGAGTTCATGTCCTCTGTGTTTTGTTCTCAAGAATCTGGAGGACTTCAATCAACTGGGGAGAGTTACGTGCGACATTGACAGATTCATGGGTGTTGGTGTACGGCTAATTCCGTGTGTGTTAGACTCAATACGTCACATTTGACTGAGTATTGAAGAAAACTAGGTTCAAAAGATATGAGTGTCTGTAAACCACTTAGTTGGGGAATATTCACTTTCTTTGCTAACAGTTAAATGACGAAGAATGATACTCTCATCGGTACGTTAAATATAAATCTACAGCTGCTGGCGTATTTCCCAAAATGTTGAACTAGTTCGTTGACAAAATGTATCAAACTGCAAAGAATCAGGGTCTAAATAAAAAGCTTGCCTATATTACTACAGTTATGTTTATATATTACTGCATTTCTGCTTTAACGCCAGAGAGCTTAGATGTCACGTTAATGGAATAATGGAGCAATAGGTTAGCACAGTGGTTCCAACGTCATGTTGTGGGTTGTGAGCAGTGATCGTTTGTCTTCCAGGAGTTTTAGGGTCGTGCTAAAGAGGTTACTAAGTATCCAGTATACACTATTTTGAGGATGTTTAGAAGCCAAGGAAGTGACATAGATAGTAGTATTCACAAAAATCAGCAAACGATATAATATGTTGCTATAAATGTTTTTTCCTTGCTCCCTTAAGCATCTGGTGACCTCGTCAGATAGTGTTGGATCCATTTAGTTATTTATTATGTGGGGAGGGGTGGCTGGGCCTCGGAAAAGCATGAGCGCAGCTCGGATGCTCACTAAGCAGGATACGTCACTAAACAATACCGTGAAAGTTTAATGCACAGGAAAATATTTTCAGGATTTCTTACTTTTTGATTTTTTGTGCCATCTAATGTCCACTCTGAGTACACATTTGGAATGAGAGACTTTTACTTAATACTTTACTGTTGCTACTTTACGTACATGTAAACTGATCTGATAGCTGCTTTTCGCACGTTTGTTTACTTTTTCAGTCACTTCTACCAGTGGTGGAAAGAACTGTAAGTACAGTTACTCAAGTAGGCCACGGTACAATGTTTGAGGTACTTGTATATAATACCTGTGAGTATTAACATTTATACTCTACGCCACGCCCGCTCCATCTCAGAGGAACGATTGTATTTTACAAACTGCACTACATGTAATGTAATGCCTGTTAGTTACTGAAACTTTAGATTCTAAATAGAACACATTCCATAAATGATGTTTAGGTGATATAGCCTGTAAGCTACCCAGTCAAATGAGATACCAGCTGCACGTGATGAGCACATGCCCATGCCTACTTCTAATCCATAATATACCTTAGTCTGTATAATGAGTTCTTTTGTACTCAAAATATAGGTGATGCTAATACTTGGTATTTTTACTGTAAAAATGTGTCATCTTTGGATGCTAAGACTTTGAAGATGCAGGACTTTACTATGTACAAGAGTATTTTCACAGTGTGGTATGCTACTGTACTAAGTACAAGTCTGAGGAGGCTAACTATTATACACGGCTTTCTCGCAGTTTAGACGATTTGGACCAAAACTAAAGCGTCGACAAATGAATGTAAAACAACACCAACCACGCGCCTTTGTTGTGCTGAGCCGTTATATGAACTGCATGGTCAATTTCAAAGTTTTTATTAACATCTGCAGATGCATTTGGAGCATTTTCGTCTGGAAGTTTTGGCGCACATCCACAGTGGCGCAGAATAAGCACGCTAAATCTGCGGCGGGGATCTTTCTCCAAACAATTGGGGCTTTTACCATGTATAGATCGCAAATTAGGACTCGTCGGCTTTGGTTCGCAGGGGAATAAATCTCGTGGTTATCAGAGTTGGCGTGGATGTAGAACGCGCGTAGGGGCAATGTGCTTATACCCCCGCTGAAAACGACTTTTCTCCCCTGCTGAGCAGCCATCTGTTTTTATGATTCCTCTTCCACAAGCAGTAAAGTCTGGTCTTGTGTTTTTAGTGTAGGGCTGCAGGAAATGCTAATTATGATAAATAATCAAACGCGCCCGCATGAATCTGCGCGTAAGGATACACAAGTCTTCTCAAATAGCAGCGCTGAAACCTTATATTGTGTGGCCATTCAGCAGCATACAGCAGTTAACAGTCAGATCTCAGACACAATTGAGATACATAGCTGCATGAAATGGCATTCACTTAGAAACATGCCCGCGTATAATGGACTTACTTTAGTCGGAGGTTGCAGAGTATTTGGTGAGTTTAATCTTCTCGCAGTTAAAAAAAAACCTCTCCGTCCTTCTCTGCTTTTCTTCCCTCCCCCTCGTTGCTTTTTGTCTTTCAGGATCCTGAACTTCTGAATCAATTTCAAGGACGGACAAATACTAGGATTTTCCTCCGCCACAGTTTTTTTCTTTTCTTCCTGGGTACATGTCCAACACCCTATGGAGCAAATAAGCCATGAGGAGGAGGAGGAGAGAGGCACTTTCTCTCAGTTTACTCCAATTCAACATACAATCCACATCATGACAAACACGAGTTTAACTAAACAGGACAGTAAACATTTCACTCACAACTAACCTCAGCACTCCTCTATATTCATACACAGTGTGTACTACTGTGTAATGACTTTCCTGTACTGTGTTTAAGACCTGTATTACTATAGTCATTATAATGAACTACAAGATGGTCACAGGGACTTTTGTTTATGCTACTGTAAAATACATCATGTCTTCCCTTTGTTTTCTTTAGCCTTGATTGGTATTATTAATCAATGGATAGATAATATTATATACCTATATACAGTGATATACATTACAATGACCACCTTGTGTTAAAACAGTGCATATTGATTGTATTGTACTTGCTTCTTTCTATAATATTCCTACAATGATTTGATTAGACGATTGACAGACTAACTATTTTAATACCGCTTAATCGTTTTAAGTCAGTAATGTAAAGTATAAAGCATACATGCCAAACATTTGCTGGGTCCACACTCTTCAATGTGAAGATCTGCTACTTTATAGCACTGTAGATGCATATTTGTGTTCAGGACGCAGAAAATAACTATTTGATCAGGTCATCTTAGGCTGTTTTACCATTTAATACTTTATAGTGTAAAGGACTCGTCTGTTCATAGGGTTTTGCATTTTCTTTGGTTAGCACTATATATTCATCATAACTTGTCTAAACTGTAAATATAGTTTAGTTTGCATTTCTATATTATAGCGTCTAAAACTTGGGTGTGGTTAGTATGAACATGATACTTTTGTCTTATAAGGTTTAGGATATCTGTCAGAGATATGCAGACAACTTAGATCCCCATCTGCTGTTAAAATCCTGATAAATGGTATAGTTGTTAACTATGATAGCAAGCAATACAACTGAAGCTGTAATCTACCTCCGATAGTGATCCTACCTATTTCACACATCTTTTCCATTTGCTCTTCTAAACCCTCACACTCAAGGTTTTTCCTGCTGCACAGGAAGCGATGAGTTTTTCATTTGTTCAAAGCAGGGACGGCATTCTTTTTTTAGAAATAACTACTACTGTCACAACCAAAACACCCACAGAAACCCTGCTGAAAACTAAGGGAATATGTCCAAAATATAAACCATGACAAATACCTGACTATAGTTTCTGACTTTGAGGGAACAAACCGGCAGAGGATGTTGACCAGGTTCAGGCAGTCCTGTGGAATATGTATTCTGTCATCATTTTAACAGTGGACAGCATGACACAAATGTGATTCTCATTCTGCTGGCATCACTTACCTATCTGACAATATTCACAGCTGTGCACTTAAACACCTTCCTCCTCCTCGTCATCATTCTGAAGCTTCATGACAAACCGCTCACCTCACATGTGAGAGACGTACATCTAGTATTAAATCAAATATTTCAAAGAACTGAAACATATTGTATACAATGTACTGAAAGTAAAGCCAATATGACGTATTTATTATCAGGGTGATTCCATTGCATAAAAAGCATATCTAAAATATACAGAGAAAACAGTAGTTGATTAGCATATAATCAATAAATAAAAATCATGACTATAAACATCATATTTCAAGTTTTGTCGTGTAAATGTACACAAACACTGGGCAGCAGTTCATTGTCCTGTGGAATGAGTCTTCGGGAAACAGGGTTTTGGTGACAAACGACCAGCAGCATGTTTGAAATACCGATCTGCCGTCCTTTAAAGTCATCAGGGAGGAGACGAGGAGGGAGAGCAGGTCCACCACAAAGGTTAGCTAGTTCCAACTGGATTCTGCTTTTAGCCAAAGCATAAAGAAAGCAAACACTGAGCTGGGAAGTCACATAAAGTAGTTAAAGTGAGGGAGGGGGGTGGGTGAGTCCTGTTAGTCCTCCGACAGCAGCCTGTGGGAAGTGATCCTTCCTCTTCTTCAGCACCTCCCGAAAATCCTCCTGAAAAAACAACAGGAGATATTCGACTGAATGATGAAAGCGGGGGAGGAAAGACAGTAGATGCTGCTGCAGATAACCAGCTGTTTTATTCACAACTGACTGGAACATCTAGAGGCTGCACTGACACACACACAGAGAGAGAGAGAGAGAGGAGAGAGATGAGAGAGAGAGGAGAGAGAGAGAGAGAGAGAGAGAGAGGAGAGAGCGAGAGAGATAAAAGTGGTTCACACTTTAAACAATAGTCCCTCACACAGTGCTGAAACAAATCAACGTTTACACTTTTACATATTAATGGACCAATTCTTTAACACTGGAATACTTTTACTTTTGATACCCAAGTACATTTTAGGGATCCGACCTTTTCTCTTCCGATATTGATTCCGATATTCCAACTCAGGATGTTTTCTAAAATAGGATTACCCATCTGATGCCAGTGCTGTCTTTCTTCCTAATCTTCAAATCTGTAGGGCTGCAACTAACGGTTATCCATTATCCTGCCAATTATTTTCTCGATTAATTGTCTATATGTTGGAGCTGCAAACATTAGTCGATTCATGATTGGTGATTGTCGCTCTAACAACCTGTAAACGTTTTATGCAAGATAACATGAGGCCAGCAGTTGCTGTGGCACTATTAAAAATGAGTCAGTAGCTCGCTGTGGCTGAATGAATGTTCAGTGACGTCAACAAAAAGCCCTGTATTTATACGGCTCAGAAACATGAGGCCGATACTCAGTCTGCTTAATAAGATCAGTATCACTGACACTGATCCAGCGTATCAGATCTGTGCATCCCTACACATTTAGCTTGTAACAATTATATAACTTTAATTCTAAGTAATGACAACAAAACTGTCAGTGCGTCCACATGATATAGCCTTCCGTGACCGCTGCTCCCCCCCCCATCCACGCAGTTGCTAGTAGCCCAAGGAGGACACGGAGGATTAAAAGAACATGATGACTCTTCAGAAGAGGTAATTATCTTTACTTGAGTTTCTCTGCGCGGGAAAGTCACCGGACGCCACAATCTTCTGAACGTAGCCATGCTGAGAAATACAGTGTTGTGTGGAGCCAATTGTCTTAATTAGCTTTGTAACAACTCATTTGCCAATGACTTGAAATGAAACAGACGTTCATTAAAAGGTGCTCTAAGCGATGTCACGTGTTTTTTAGGCTACAACATTTTTTGTCACATACAGCAAACATCTCCTCACTATCTGCCTGTCCCCTGAACACACTGTAAAGAAACACAGTCTCTGTAGACAGCCCAGGCTCCACAAACGGCAAGAAAAACAAACTGGCCAACCTGCACCACTAAACATAACAGAGTTCCAGACTTCCAGCCAATAACCGACAAGACGGATTTGGGGGTGGGGGTTGGGGAGTTAGTGCGCGGAAGTACGGAAGGTGGGGGAGGGGACGGGAGGAGGAGGAGGGAGGGGCGAGCTAGCCTCGTTTTGTTTGACAATACTTCGAACGTCAACAAGAAGTAACGTCACCCAACATCGCTTAGAGCACCTTTAATATCAAAAAGTTACGCACTAAAGCTCTAAATCCCCCATTTATAAGACCTGAAAATGTCTAACTTTGTTCGTATAAAAAAAAAACAACAACACATAAGCAGAAATCTACAACCTGATGCCTACATGTAATATGTAATAATCAGAGAAGCTGATAAATGACGTACCGCCGCAGACATTTTCTCCATGTAGGGGACGAGCTTCTGGAGCTCTCGGTCCTCCGGCTCCCCGGACCAGCTTTTGATGGGAACCGTGTTCATCAGCTGCAAAAACACCACAAAAACTTAAATGAATAAAAACGTCTTGTATTTGTTTTCACTGTGAAGTTGCAATTGCAAGATGATACTATCACCGGAGAACCAATATGGAGGAATTTCACTTACAAGTCTGACAAAAAACAAACAAAACCTCAATAACATTTCTGATGTTAATAAAAGACAAGTCTGGTGATATTCTGTTTCTTATCGTCAGCAAAAACTATACATTTGTGTCTCATTTTTAATTAGCTCTGTCTGTTAAAAGCAATGAAAATGACAGTGTTAGATTCCGAACTGGCATCTAAAATCACAGTGCTGGGAGCCCAGATAGCTCAGTTGGTAGAGTGGGCGCCCATATATAGAGGTTTACTCCTTGACGCAGCGGCCGGGTTCAACTCCGACCTGCGGCCCTTTACTGCATGTCATTCCCCCCTCTCTCCCATTTCATGTCTTCAGCTGTCCTGTCAAAAATAAAGGCCGAAAAATGCCCAACAAAAAGAAAGAAAAAAAAATCAGTGCTTACATGGTACGGGTATGTGTGGGGTGCGTTGTCCAGGACGACCGTCTTGGCGAGATCCCTCCCGAGAACGCTGAGATCTTTGATGTAGTGGCCGAGAACGCAGGCACAGTCGTCCTGATACAGACGATGTCTACAAGAGAAATCATCAACATGTGAAAAACAGTTGCACCCGTTTCTGTGAACCAAGTGTGTCAGTATGTTATGTGTAAGTTGTTGATGTCTGCATCTGAAACATGTCTATGTGAGGAGTGCATCTCTCCCTCTCAGATTATACAATATGCATCTCCACTCAGTGACGGCACCGTCAGTGCACACGTCACCTTCGTAAACCTGCATTAACTGAACTGCCTGAGCGCCGAGAGTGAACCAAAACAGTAAAGTTGTCGGCCGGACAGTTAAACAATGACCTAAACTCGCTATAAACTCCGTAAAGCCGTGGGAACTTCAGATCCGGATGATAATTATCTGTAGCTTCATCACTACAAGTGACCCCTTTCACATTGTTTTCACACTTCTGTCACTATAATACATTATGGAATACAGCCGCTTTAAATGAGTAGCGCGGTTTGAGGAATATTCTATTATACAGGCCACATTGTACACGGAAATACAACATTTCTTTCAGTGCGGGGATGTTGCACACCAACACGCCTTTTTTCTGAATTTCATGTAGAATTTGGGTTCTGGAATCTGTGGGGTTTTTATCAATCTGACTCTTATGTCGTTTTTTTTTGTAAATTATCTGTTCATCTTCACATCCCTCTTCTAAGTCACATTAACCACCTGAAGCCAAAAGGAAAACTAATCTCTACTGTCCTCACCATATGGCACAGACACATCTGCACTCATTGTTATTCACTGTGGGTAACAAGTCAGCTACATCCCTCACACTGTTAAATGAGAACATCACAGAGTAACCGACAACGTTTCAGAGCGGAGTCCAAAGGTCAGCGTGCTGGTCACAGACGGTCAGCAGCAGGCTAACACTCGCCGCCTGAGTGTGATAAACCTGACAGAGTGCACGTCTCTGAGGTCGAGCAAAGAGTTTATGAAACACAAGTGGAAGCAGATCTTCGGAACAGAGACATACCGAAACAGTTTTCTCTGCGGGTCCAGGATGTCCAGTATCTTCTCAGCGTATTCCTTCTTTGCACATGTGTAAACAAACAGCTGGAACAGAACACAACAGCAGCTGGAACCGATTGCAAGAAACCAAAACTCAACGGGCATCGGGATGCCACGAAAACTACATTTTGTTTCCATTTATTTTCATATACAAAGAAAAATAGATACGGTGGAAATAAATTGGTTCCGAATAATTCAATTAACAATAAAGGGGTTAGGTATGATAGATTATCTGTGTGCAAAGACGGGGTTCTGAAAACTGAAGCAGATCAGTTCATCAGTTCAAGTTTTGCAGAATAACATTACATGATTCACTAAAAACAAACAGACTGTAGACAGCATTTGCCTTGAGCCAGTCGTGTCAATTCTAAATTTTATATCAGATTAGCACATACCTCATAGACTTTTGCCATGGACTGCAGAAACTCTTTGACATGTGGTCGTAGGATCATGAACACCTGTTGATAGCAGGGGAGCAGAGAGGATGACAGAATAAATTAAGTTCATACATATTCAGTTCCTATTTAATTATCTAAAAAGGTCAAATTGTTCACTAAATCTGCATTTAGAAAATGTCTTTTTCTGCAATTTAGTGCAGCAAATCACTGATTACTGAATGAAATCAGAGACAACATGGTGGAGAAGATTGCTTGCTTGTCCCACCAGTGTGTTATTGTTAGTTCTGGTATTTCTCCACATTAAGACTAGATTCCCTCTATCTCCTGCTTCCTGTCATCCCTCACGGAAGAGGACAAACACACTGAAGCGATTCGTCCCATCATCCTGTCTGTCTTGTGCAAATAACCCCAAGTCTGTCTAGTGCAATATTTTTTTAAGTGCAATAACCGTATATGTAATTAGTGCCACCTTATTGTGTTTATTTATCTTGAGTTTTTATATTTCACTACTCAAATTTTGCTATTTTATATTTTTGTTTGTGATTCTTATCTTTTACTATTTAATGCTGCTATTTTATATTTATACTGTCAACTGAGAGCTGCTTAACCGTGTTTCGTTGCTGTGAAACAATGACAATAAAGATTATATTCTATTCCATCTGCTCAGTGTGCTTCAGATTAACAAACCTTGTACTGATGGTCCTGGAAAGCTGTGTGGAGGTGTGCTCTGCTTCCTCGATCACATTCAGAGAGCTGAACATCAAGGTCTCCTCCTGGAAGGACATAGATCAATGTGACTTAGGGTACGTCCCATAGCACTCAAATTGCATCCCTGACTCCTCCACTTGTCTCCCTTTAGGAGGAAATCATCGGAGGAGAGAGGCAACGAGCAAATGTGTTTTAGAGGGATGAGACGTCCTTTCCTCTGAAGCGTCACATGAATTGTCAGCTGTTTGGGCGGAGTTAGCAACTCCTTCCGCTGCGCGGCTAAAACTCACTCCTCTGTCTTCGGGGCAGAATAAGAGCTTTGAGACGGCCTTCACCGAGAGGGACAGAACAACTTCCGGTTCAGCTGAGGACCGAGGAGTCGAGGAGCTATCGAATAAGGGTGATGAGATTCAGCCCTAGTTTTATTTCAGTATTAAAACCCAAGAATGCTCCGATTATGGTTATGGTGCTAGGTCTCTGCTTTAACTAGCCACATAGAGAAATAAACTGCCAGATCGACCCACCATAATCAACTCCTTGTTACATTCATACCAGTTTAACACAATTTAGATCACAAAACAAACCAGATATAATATATTTCTGGCAACTGAACTCTGTCACAGACTTAGCCTAAAACCAAAGCACATACATGAACTCACACTCCTGTCTCTGTGTCGCAGAGTCATACGTTCTCCATAACAGATCTCTCTGAATTAAGCAACAGCAAATAAGAACATCTGAACCAAAAAGGCGAGATTTAAGACAGATGGGAAAAAACAAAACAACCACTGCGTTTGAGTCGCAGCAGTGGTTGTGAGGTACATTTAGACTCCTGAGGCGCAGCACAACTTATTTGCAATCAGGACAGCAGTGTTCTTGCTGACACCACCAGCTCAGTTGTATCTTACTGTGACAAAATAATCTTTAAGTCCACTAAAATACTTTTTTGGAAGAAAAAAAAACTAACCAACTAAACCTGAATGACAGTCAAAGATAAAACCATTATCCAAACTGTAATCTGTAATGTGTAATGTGTGTATATATGTATAAAAAAGAAACAAAATATAATATAGATGTCACTGCCTCTGTTCCTTTTCCATACATCTATTAAAATGAGGTGATATCTGTACATATAATAATAAGCCCAAAGTCCACAGAGGTAGTGCTGCTGTAATGTCCAAGAAACATGAACCTTAACTTTACATTCAGACAAAACAATGTGGCAGCAAAAAATACTATTTTTCTCTCTCAACCAAAATGTATCTTCCAAAGTAAATATATCATATTTGAAAACGCTAAAGACACATTGGCGGTAAATTAGGAAAGGGCTTGTCTGGGGCCGGTTTGACCGGCAGCTGGGCTACTAGCTGACAAGATGTCCACACATTTATCTATCTATCTAAAATATCAAAATGTAATAAAGTGAATAATAGCAGTCACACAAGTCAGCTTCCAAGTATCCTTGATAAAACAGACAGAGCATGAACACTTATTTTTGACTGTACTTGGCTAGATGTTGACTTTGAATTGGAGCAGTACTTGGCTGTGAGTGATGTTTCACAAGAACACAAGTACAGAAAAAAAAAAATCTAGTGTTTGGCAAAGAGACCAAGACTCTGGAGAAACCTGCTCGGTCCCAGCTGGTTGCTGTTGGCTTATTTGTGATCCCTCCATCATGGTGTCTTAATAAATGAAAGCTCTTTGTAATACATGCCAGCATCTAAACACCTGCATCATACATACATCATACTACATTCTACCAACCCAAGGGTACCACTCACGGTAATTATTTATACCTTCGTTTTAAGAAGAGGAGCTCATTAAAAAAATAAAATAAGTGGATCTTGAGTTACGATTAATTTATCAAAGTTAAAGATCCATGTTCCTTCTTCATGTATCTGACTTGCTGTGCCCATATGCGAAAGCAGATTGCTCCAGAGAATTAAACTCACCAGGTCGACCCACCAGGGTGGCCTCTGGGTGCTCCTGGTCTTGGGGGGAATATCTCTGAGTTGGGGTCGAGAATGCTGAGATTGTGACGGTATGTTCTTGATAAATGTGGAGCTGAAAAAGAAAATAATGCTCTTAGATATAGAAATAATCACTAAAACAGGAGAGTTATGTACATAAGGACATAAAGAGGGACGAGTGATAAGTTCTGGCACTGCAGAATCAATTCAAAAAGCAACACTCAAGTAAGAATAGCGTTATTTTTATACTTTAAGCACTAGTCTCTCTTAACTTCCAGGATATGAAAAGTATAAAATATCTTGTAAGGTTGTTGATGTCTGAAGGGGCTTAATACTTACGGATTGAAGATGTCATCATCCTCTTCTCCAGCCAGAAGGTCAATGGAGCCAAAACCAAAGACACCTTGTTCTGGGCTCATCAACACGTTGCTTCCAGTACCTGCACACTTCACATCTGGACGGAATAAACAACAAAATGTACAAACTATAAGCAACACAAGTCTGTTATCTCCGAGCAGCCAGGGAAACGTAATACTTCCAGCAAACGGTTGACATATTTGATAAACTATACGTATAAATTGTCTTAAGGATGGAAAGCTCTGAAGTACTTGTTTCCTGTCTGTTCTCAATGTTATTTGAGGCTTTATTATTTACATCAAAGCGTATATTATCAAAGGAATGACAAAAAAATAAGCTGCACCTGACCACAACATGGATGCAATTGGAGCCTCTCACATAATGCACAAACCACAAGAGTGAGACTCGTTTACTAAAGCTGTTTACAGTGTCAACGGGAATAGCAATGACTCATACTGGGTCCGAATTATAGCACACCAAGTCCCTCCACCAATAAATAAATACCAACTGTCAGCTCACCACATTAATGGCTGCTGAGCAGTTCAATGGGCTCACAATGTTCTTTCTATTTGATGCATCCAGAGTTGGAATTTACTACAAGCAACCAGAAAGACGCAGGTACATTTATACTGTGGTTGGTAAGTGAGTTTACTCCACCAGGCACTTTCGTCATAAGAAAACAATCTTGACGACTGGATATCTCCCAAAGTTAAATGGTAAAATAGTGAATGTGATGAGTACATTTGTTCTCTCCCACAACACCAAATTAAATCAAATATCTGGAGGGCTTGTTGAGGACTTTTTGATGTCTTGCATTCATATAAGTAGAGTATGTTTAAGGTAGTACAACCCATATATAGAACAGGGATTGCAGTGATAGTAGCTGTACTCACTCTCTTTGGTGGGTGTGAGAAAACGCACGATGGGCGAGTAGATGTTTCTGGCTGTTGTATTGCGAGGAGACCCTGGGTCGATCTCTGACAGTATGCGCTCAGGGCGCATGATGGGCCTGATCGGAGTCTTGAATGCCAAATCTAGACCACAAGAAGATGATCATTCAGAAAACACAAAACAAGAGCAGTGGACAGCGTAAGGAAATTTGTATTCAGGAAAAACAAAATGACAAAATATGTTTAAAAAAATCCTTGAGAATAACAGAAGGCTGCCAATATACCAGTTTCTCTGTCATCAACAGCAATGGCTCTCTTCCTTGGCCGGACACGAGGCAGCGGTCTCCTCGTCACCGTGGGAATTTCGTCATCTGAGTGGTGGGAGTCATTATCCAAGGTTTCTTCACCCTACACAGTAAAGAGTAAAAAAGAATTGATAAAAAAACTGGAACGTATGATTGTCTAGATGTGAACAAAATACCAAACACTACCAAAAATGTTGCCCTAAGAGGTCTGTTATCAAGCACAGCAATGCCAAGTGACGTCCTTCTGTTTTACTACTAGGCTGTCCTCGACTAAAGAAATTCTTAGTCGACTAACACTTATATGATTTTGTCGATTAATTGATTAGTTGATGTAATCGACAGAGCTGTGCTCTTTGAGAGGTGATTAAGACTAGAAAAGCACAATATAAATGTAGTTAATTAACCATCTGTAAAACTGAGTTTCTCCACAATTAATCCTGCAAAAGCATCACTTTAAATCTTGTGTTTACCAGAAATGTGCCCATAAGTTTCTTGGAAATGAGTAATTAAGCATGAATAAGCATAAAAAATGACTCATCAACTAAAGAAATCTTAGTCGACTAAGACCAAAACGACCGATTAGTCGACTAATCGACTAAGAGGTGGCAGCCCTATTTACTACAGCTGTGGGAATAATGAGGGTGACTCAGGGTTCATACGCATTTTAACCAATACTTTTCCATAACTTTTTGGCAAATTTCCATGACTATGTATTCCTGAAAATGTCAGTCGACATTATACAATAAGAATACAAATCTGTGTTAAAGTTTACCCTCAGAGGTTTAACAATAAAATGAATGACAATTTATGTGGTTCATAGTGGGATTCGTAATATCGCGCCCCAAATAGAACGTTGAGGTTAGGACGACGTGAAATAAATTTATTAATCACATATTATTATGCTGTGTTAAAAACAAAATCCATGACTTTTCCTAAACTTTCTGGGTCTTTTTATGTTTCCAAAACCTTTCCAGGCCTGGAATTTGCATTTTTCAAATTCCATAACTTCTCCAGGTTTTTTCAAAACGTATGAACCCTGTTGACTCTTATCGTTCAGGTTAAAAAGAATGTGTCAATTGCAATATATTATCTAAAATAGATCCAAATGTCTGTGTAACTGAAGTGGAAAACAAACACCTAAAATACTATAATAATCTAAGAAGAAGAATACTACAGTTACTCACTACTACGCTACCCTCAATAAGTGTTTTTAGTTGCATGGACTTTGTGCAACATTGTGCATAAAGCCTGAGCAAGTCTGTTTGAAACAGACTAACACCAACATGAATACTACATGATTGTGCCATTATTCAAATGCAAAACAGACACAAAAAGACAAAAGATTTACCTACGACAAATCAGAACCGTTTCAGAGTTGTACAATGTAACTTGTACTGCCTATAAGGTACTGTAATGGTGTAACAGTAGATAAATGCATAGCAAAAAATCATAATATTGGTATCCGTGTATTGCGAGATTATGCATCATTATTTGTTGTTGTTTTGCTCATGCCCACGTTAGCGCCAGGTAATGTTTGCATTATAAAGCAACAGACACTGTGCATCAGCCCTGCACTATATGGTGTAGGGGTGGGGGATGGATTCTTAGATTTATCGTGAAAGAGTATGTCTCGATGCAGAAAAGTCAATAATCTGACATTTAAAACCCGGTTCTCGACATTTTGGTAGTATGTAAAACAGTCTACATGGTTCAGGCTCAAACTCACGGAGCTCTGGAGCAGACCCGTGCGTCGCTTTGTGTCTGTTCTGTATATAAATGTAAGAATGTAAATGTAATAAATGTGACTGAGGTCTACTAAAAGTCCTGAAAAGTTTGAAAAAAATACAGAAGCCATTGGGTGATTGTCAGACGTTGCTGTCCTGAGTTGCAGTCACATTTCGGCAGGTCCCATATAGGCTACCCCTGCCAAAAAAGGACTGCACCCCCATAACTCGTTACTGTAACTTTTTAAATAACATTTTATTTACTCTTGGTTTGGATATCAGGACACATGACCAACATTGCCCTCCAGCGGCGTGCAGTCGTATTTCGGCAGGCAGTCGGTTTTCGGCACAACGTAGCTAACTCTCCATCACGCAGCAGTTTCGGGTGCTCGTAAACCAAGATTGTATTTAAATAACTCCGAAGACAAAACAAGTGGTTAGCTAGTTAACATAGCTAAGTAAAGCAGGGATAAAAAGCGACCTATCGTCCAGAAGCCAGTTTAAGCAGCTAACGTTAGCAACACCGTCTACAGTTTCCCATTATTTTTCCTAGGATGGCGAAGGCATGACCCGCCCTACTCTCTATCTGATTGCTTAGTACTCGTTGCCTTCGTTGGTTAGGTTTAGACAAGAAACGTGGGATTGGTTAGGTTAGGGTAAGAAAGTCAAGGTAAGCCAATCAGGGGCAGAGTAGGGCGGGACTTGACGTCGCTATCCTGGGAAAAAAAATACTCGCCAACTGTTTGCCGTTTGTTATGAAATCACCAGCTAGCATCAGAATAACGTTAACCGAAACCACGATTACTTATACTAATTATTACTGTATCCGGAAACTAACACGACGTTTATTGGTACCACTAGCATTTGCGAGGCTAGTATAAGGTCACTGACTGAGAAACTAATCGTTGCAAAATGAAATATGTTACCTTGGTTTGTAGAGGGCTTTCGACCCCCGATAAGCGCGTTGTTCTCGGCGTCGCTTTGTTGGCTCGTCGACGTGTGCTCCTCGGCGTCTCCGAGTAACATGTAACGGTTCTTTGAGACCTAAGTCTCATTTTTCTACTTCAAATGGGACTTATTAACATCAACACACAAACTCCACTGTAATGAAGCTATTGCTAATCGCTTTGAGTTTGGGTGCTATGATCTTCTTCTCCCACCCGTTTCAGTAGAGAGTCGGTGTAGCTCCGCCCCGCTCGTCCCCGTGTCTTCTCGAATCATTTCGTGTGTTTAAATCTGCCGGGGTGCGATAGGTTCACTACTGCAGGACACTGTTATTGGGCGGTGCTTCAGAAAGCTCCAGCGTCAACGTGAGACGTGTGCAGGCTGGACTGTGGAATGTGACAAGCAGCGACTGGTCATCATCTAGATACCTTTTTTAAAAATGTAAAACAATTGATGAAGAATATCAAATTGTAATAATAAATGAAATCCCTAGTGGAATCCTCCAACTGATAAAATGCCACTCTGAGAGACAAGAATAGGAACAGAAGTGGCATAAACCACGAACAATGGTTTGGATAAATGAAGTGTCTGGCACAATGTTTGTTTTGCTATAGTCTTTATGGTCTTAATGCTATCTAATAAATAAGGAGTGAAGCAGGGACCAGCGGATGCCATTGTGGTAGTGAAGCCCAAACCAGGTGCTACTTTATGGGGTGCCGTTTGTAAAGCGGCTCACGCTGAAAATAACAGCAACATTTTGTCACATTTAGCTTCAAACAATGTTAAATTTAAAATTTAAAAAACTGGGATGAATTTTTGACGGTCACTTTTTAGCACATTTACAACAATATTTGTCAACTTATAGATATTTTAAATAGCTAAATCTAAATCTAAATGTTAAATCTAAATGTTAAATCTAAATATTAAATCTAAATCTAAATGCTAAATCTAATTGTTAAATCTAAATGATAAATCTAAATCTAAATGTTAAATCTAAATGATAAATCTAAATCTAAATGTTAAATCTAAATATTAAATCTAAATCTAAATGTTAAATCTAAATCTAAATCTAAATGTTGAATCTAAATGTTTCGGGTGAAACGAAATATTTAACTAATATGCAAATTCAAAATGCCGGTAACCGGAAGTGCCAAAATAAAAGCTCGAGGAGGTCAGTGTGTGTTTATAGTGTCAAATAACGAATAAAAACCATCTCATCCGGGGAAATGGACTCTTGGACATGGATTATCGTGATAATAACTACCTAAAATAATAAACACGTTTGGAGAAACTGTATTTGAAGAGTAGGCTACTTTGAGTTTTTAGTGTCACTTTTATGAAGGGTGCGGATGGCGAGGGAGCTATAGGATGGCGAGGGAGCTAGCTGGGGATAGGATGGCGAGGGAGCTGGCTGGGGATAGGATGGCGAGGGAGCTGGCTGGGGATAGGATGGCGAGGGAGCTGGCTGGGGATAGGATGGCGAGGGAGCTGGCTGGGGATAGGATGGCGAGGGAGGTGGCTGGGGATAGGATGGCGAGGGAGCTGGCTGGGGATAGGATGGTGAGGGAGCTATAGGATGGCGAGGGAGCTGGCTGGGGATAGGATTGCGAGGGAGCTGGCTGGGGATAGGTTGGCAAGGGAGCTGGCTGGGGATAGGATGGCGAGGGAGTTGGCTGGGGATAGGATGGCGAGGGAGCTGGCTGGGGATAGGATGGCGAGGGAGCTGGCTGGGGATAGGATGGCGAGGGAGCTGGCTGGGGAAAGGATGGCGAGTGAGCAGGCTGGGGATAGGATGGCGAGGGAGCTATAGGATAGCGAGGGAGCTGGCTGGGGATAGGATGACGAGGGAGCTGGCTGGGGAAAGGATGGCGAGGGAGCTGGCTTGGGATAGGATTGTGAGGGAGCTATAGGATGGCGAGGGAGCTATACGATGGCGAGGGAGGTGGCTGGGGATAGGATGGCGAGGGAGCTGGCTGGGGATAGGATGGCGAGGGAGCTGGCTGGGGATAGGATGGCGAGGGAGCTGGCTGGGGAAAGGATGGCGAGGGAGCAGGCTGGGGATAGGATGGCGAGGGAGCTATAGGATAGCGAGGGAGCTGGCTGGGGATAGGATGACGAGGGAGCTGGCTGGGGAAAGGATGGCGAGGGAGCTGGCTTGGGATAGGATTGTGAGGGAGCTATAGGATGGCGAGGGAGCTATACGATGGCGAGGGAGGTGGCTGGGGATAGGATGGCAAGGGAGCTGGCTGGGGATAGGATGGCGAGGGAGCTGGCTATAGATAGGATGGCGAGGGAGTTGGCTGGGGATAGGATGGCGAGGGAGCTATAGAATGGCGAGGGAGCTAACTGGGGATAGGATGGCGAGGTAGCTGGCTGGAGATAGGATGATGAGGGAGCTATAGGATGACGAGGGAGCTAGCTGGGGATAGGATGGTGAGGTAGCTGGCTGGGGATAGGATAGCGAGGGAGCTGGCTGGGGATAGGATGGCGAGGGAGCTAGTTGGGGATAGGATGGCGAGGGAGCTGGCTGGGGATAGGATGGCGAGGTAGCTATAGGATGGCGAGAGAGCTAACTGGGGATAGGATGGCGAGGGAGCTATATGATGGCGAGGGAGCTGGCTGGGGATAGGATGATGAGGGAGCTGGCTGGGGAAAGGGTGGTGAGGGAGCTGGCTTGGGATAGGATTGTGAGGGAGCTATAGGATGGCGAGGGAGCTGGCTGGGGATAGGATGATGAGGGAGCTGGCTGGGGAAAGGATGGCGAGGGAGCTATAGAATGGCGAGGGAGCTGGCTGGGGATATGATGGCGAGGGAGTTGGCTGGGGAATGGATGGCGAGAGAGCTGGCTGGGGATAGGATGGTGAGGGAGCTATAGGATGGCGAGGGAGCTGGCTGGGGATAGGATGGCGAGGGAGCTGGCTGGGGATAGGATGATGAGGGAGGTTGCTGGGGATAGGATGGCGAGGGAGCTATAGGATGGCGAGGGAGCTGGCTGGGGATAGGATGATGAGGGAGCAATAGGATGGCGAGGGAGCTAGCTGGGAATAGGATGGTGAGGTAGTTGGCTGGGGATAGGATGGCCAGGGAGCTGGCTGGGGATGGGATGGCGAGGGAGCTATAGGATGGCGAGGGAGCTATAGGATGGCGAGGGAGCTGGCTTTAGATAGGATGGCGAGGGAGTTGGCTGGGGATAGGATTGCGAGGGAGCTGGCTGGGGATAGGATGGCGAGGGAGCTATAGGATGGCGAAGGAACTAGCTGGGGATAGGATGGCGAGGTAGCTGGCTGGAGATAGAATGGCGAGGGAGCTATAGGTTGGCGAGGGAGCTAGCTGGGGATAGAATGGCGAGGGAGCTATAGGATGGCGAGGGAGCTGGCTGGGGATAGGATGGCGAGGGAGCTGGCTGGGGATAGGATGGTGAGGGAGCTATAGGATGGCGAGGGAGCTGGCTGGGGATAGGATGGCGAGGGAGTTGGCTGGGCATAGGATGGCGAGGGAGCTGGCTGGGGATAGGATGGTGAGGGAGCTATAGGATGGCGAGGGAACTGTCTGGGGATAGGATGGCGAGGGAGCTGGCTGGGGATAGGATGGCGAGGTAGCTGGCTGGAGATAGGATGGCGAGGGAGCTATAGGTTGGCGAGGGAGCTATAGGATGGCGAGGGAGCTGGCTTTAGATAGGATGGCGAGGGAGTTGGCTGGTGATAGGATGGTGAGGGAGCTATAGGATGGCGAGGGAGCTGGCTGGGGATAGGATGGCGAGGGAGCTATAGGATGGCGAGGGAGCTGGCTGGGGATAGGATGGCGAGGGAGTTGGCTGGGCATAGGATGGCGAGGGAGCTGGCTGGGGATAGGATGGTGAGGGAGCTATAGGATGGCGAGGGAACTGTCTGGGGATAGGATGGCGAGGGAGCTGGCTGGGGATAGGATGGCGAGGTAGCTGGCTGGAGATAGGATGGCGAGGGAGCTATAGGTTGGCGAGGGAGCTATAGGATGGCGAGGGAGCTGGCTGGGGATAGGATGGCGAGGGAGCTGGCTGGGGATAGGATGGTGAGGGAGCTATAGGATGGCGAGGGAGCTGGCTGGGGATAGGATGGCGAGGGAGTTGGCTGGGCATAGGATGGCGAGGGAGCTGGCTGGGGATAGGATGGTGAGGGAGCTATAGGATGGCGAGGGAACTGTCTGGGGATAGGATGGCGAGGGAGCTGGCTGGGGATAGGATGGCGAGGTAGCTGGCTGGAGATAGGATGGCGAGGGAGCTATAGGTTGGCGAGGGAGCTATAGGATGGCGAGGGAGCTGGCTTTAGATAGGATGGCGAGGGAGTTGGCTGGGGATAGGATTGCGAGGGAGCTGGCTGGGGATAGGATGGCGAGGGAGCTATAGGATGGCGAAGGAACTGTCTGGGGATAGGATGGCGAGGGAGCTGGCTGGGGATAGGATGGCGAGGTAGCTGGCTGGAGATAGGATGGCGAGGGAGCTATAGGTTGGCGAGGGAGCTAGCTGGGGATAGAATGGCGAGGGAGCTATAGGATGGCGAGGGAGCTGGCTGCGGATAGGATGGCGAGGGAGTTGGCTGGGCATAGGATGGCGAGGGAGCTGGCTGGGGATAGGATGGTGAGGGAGATATAGGATGGCGAGGGAACTGGCTGGGGATAGGATGGCGAGGGAGCTATAGGATGGCGAGGGAGCTGGCTGGGGATAGGATTGCGAGGGAGCTGGCTGGGGATAGGTTGGCAAGGGAGCTGGCTGGGGATAGGATGGCGAGGGAGTTGGCTGGGGATAGGATGGCGAGGGAGCTGGCTGGGGACAGGATGGCGAGGGAGCTGGCTGGGGATAGGATGGCGAGGGAGCTGGCTGGGGAAAGGATGGCGAGGGAGCAGGCTGGGGATAGGATGGCGAGGGAGCTATAGGATAGCGAGGGAGCTGGCTGGGGATAGGATGACGAGGGAGCTGGCTGGGGAAAGGATGGCGAGGGAGCTGGCTTGGGATAGGATTGTGAGGGAGCTATAGGATGGCGAGGGAGCTATACGATGGCGAGGGAGGTGGCTGGGGATAGGATGGCAAGGGAGCTGGCTGGGGATAGGATGGCAAGGGAGCTGGCTATAGATAGTATGGCGAGGGAGTTGGCTGGGGATAGGATGGCGAGGGAGCTATAGAATGGCGAGGGAGCTAACTGGGGATAGGATGGCGAGGTAGCTGGCTGGAGATAGGATGATGAGGGAGCTATAGGATGACGAGGGAGCTAGCTGGGGATAGGATGGTGAGGTAGCTGGCTGGGGATAGGATAGCGAGGGAGCTGGCTGGGGATAGGATGATGAGGGAGCTGGCTGGGGATAGGATGGTGAGGGAGCTATAGGATGGCGAGGGAGCTGGCTGGGGATAGGATGGCGAGGGAGTTGGCTGGGCATAGGATGGCGAGGGAGCTGGCTGGGGATAGGATGGTGAGGGAGCTATAGGATGGCGAGGGAGCTGGCTGCGGATAGGATGGCGAGGGAGTTGGCTGGGCATAGGATGGCGAGGTAGCTGGCTGGAGATAGGATGGCGAGGGAGCTATAGGTTGGCGAGGGAGCTAGCTGGGGATAGAATGGCGAGGGAGCTATAGAATGGCGAGGGAGCTGGCTGCGGATAGGATGGCGAGGGAGTTGGCTGGGCATAGGATGGCGAGGGAGCTGGCTGGGGATAGGATGGTGAGGGAGATATAGGATGGCGAGGGAACTGGCTGGGGATAGGATGGCGAGGAAGCTATAGGATGGCAAGGGAGCTGGCTGGGGATAGGATTGCGAGGGAGCTGGCTGGGGATAGGTTGGCAAGGGAGCTGGCTGGGGATAGGATGGCGAGGGAGTTGGCTGGGAATAGGATGGCGAGGGAGCTGGCTGGGGATAGGATGGCGAGGGAGCTGGCTGGGGATAGGATGGCGAGGGAGCTGGCTGGGGAAAGGATGGCGAGGGAGCAGGCTGGGGATAGGATGGCGAGGGAGCTATAGGATAGCGAGGGAGCTGGCTGGGGATAGGATGACGAGGGAGCTGGCTTGGGAAAGGATGGCGAGGGAGCTGGCTTGGGATAGGATTGTGAGGGAGCTATAGGATGGCGAGGGAGCTATACGATGGCGAGGGAGGTGGCTGGGGATAGGATGGCAAGGGAGCTGGCTGGGGATAGGATGGCGCGGGAGCTGGCTATAGATAGGATGGCGAGGGAGTTGGCTGGGGATAGGATGGCGAGGGAGCTATAGACTGGCGAGGGAGCTAACTGGGGATAGGATGGTGAGGTAGCTGGCTGGGGATAGGATAGCGAGGGAGCTGGCTGGGGATAGGATGGCGAGGGAGCTGGTTGGGGATAGGATGGCGAGGGAGCTGGCTGGGGATAGGATGGCGAGGGAGCTGGCTGGGAATAGGATGGCGAGGGAGCTATAGGATGCGAGGGAGATGGCTGGGGATAGGATGGCGAGGGAGCTATAGGATGGCGAGGGAGCTGGCTGGGGATAGGATTTCGAGGGAGCTGGCTGAGGATAGGATGGAGAGGGAATTGGCTGGGGATAGGATGGCGAGGGAGCTTGCTGGGGATAGGATGGTGAGGGAGCTATAGGATGGCGAGTGAGCTAGCTGGGGATAGATGGCGAGGGAGTTGGCTGGGGATAGGATGGCGAGGGAGCTGGCTGGGGAAAGGATGGAGAGGGAATTGGCTGGGGATAGGATGGAGAGGGAATTGGCTGGGGATAGGATGGCGAGGGAGCTTGCTGGGGATAGGATGGTGAGGGAGCTATAGGATGGCGAGGGAGCTAGCTGAGGATAGGATGGCGAGGGAGTTGGCTGGGGATAGGATGGCGAGGGAGCTGGCTGGGGAAAGGATGGAGAGGGAATTGGCTGGGGATAGGATGGCGAGGGAGCTGGCTGGGGATAGGATGTCGAGGGAGCTGGCTGAGGATAGGATGGAGAGGGAATTGGCTGGGGATAGGATGGCGAGGGAGTTGGCTGGGGATAGGATGGCGAGGGAGCTGGCTGGGGAAAGGATGGCGAGGGAATTGGCTGGGGATAGGATGGCGAGGGAGTTGGCTGGGGATAGGATGGCGAGGGAGCTGGCTGGGGAAAGGATGGCGAGGGAATTGGCTGGGGATAGGATGGCGAGGGAGCTGGCTGGGCATAGGATGGTGAGGGAGGTTGCTGGGGATAGGATGGCGAGGGAGCTGGCTGGGAATAGGATGGCGAGGGAGCTATAGGATGCGAGGGAGATGGCTGGGGATAGGATGGCGAGGTAGCTGGCTGGAGATAGGATGATGAGGGAGCTATAGGATGACGAGGGAGCTAGCTGGGGATAGGATGGTGAGGTAGCTGGCTGGGGATAGGATAGCGAGGGAGCTGGCTGGGGATAGGATGGCGAGGGAGCTAGTTGGGGATAGGATGGCGAGGGAGCTGGCTGGGGATAGGATGGCGAGGTAGCTATAGGATGGCGAGAGAGCTAACTGGGGATAGGATGGCGAGGGAGCTATATGATGGCGAGGGAGCTGGCTGGGGATAGGATGATGAGGGAGCTGGCTGGGGAAAGGGTGGTGAGGGAGCTGGCTTGGGATAGGATTGTGAGGGAGCTATAGGATGGCGAGGGAGCTGGCTGGGGATAGGATGATGAGGGAGCTGGCTGGGGAAAGGATGGCGAGGGAGCTATAGAATGGCGAGGGAGCTGGCTGGGGATATGATGGCGAGGGAGTTGGCTGGGGAATGGATGGCGAGAGAGCTGGCTGGGGATAGGATGGTGAGGGAGCTATAGGATGGCGAGGGAGCTGGCTGGGGATAGGATGGCGAGGGAGCTGGCTGGGGATAGGATGATGAGGGAGGTTGCTGGGGATAGGATGGCGAGGGAGCTATAGGATGGCGAGGGAGCTGGCTGGGGATAGGATGATGAGGGAGCAATAGGATGGCGAGGGAGCTAGCTGGGAATAGGATGGTGAGGTAGTTGGCTGGGGATAGGATGGCCAGGGAGCTGGCTGGGGATGGGATGGCGAGGGAGCTATAGGATGGCGAGGGAGCTATAGGATGGCGAGGGAGCTGGCTTTAGATAGGATGGCGAGGGAGTTGGCTGGGGATAGGATTGCGAGGGAGCTGGCTGGGGATAGGATGGCGAGGGAGCTATAGGATGGCGAAGGAACTAGCTGGGGATAGGATGGCGAGGTAGCTGGCTGGAGATAGAATGGCGAGGGAGCTATAGGTTGGCGAGGGAGCTAGCTGGGGATAGAATGGCGAGGGAGCTATAGGATGGCGAGGGAGCTGGCTGGGGATAGGATGGCGAGGGAGCTGGCTGGGGATAGGATGGTGAGGGAGCTATAGGATGGCGAGGGAGCTGGCTGGGGATAGGATGGCGAGGGAGTTGGCTGGGCATAGGATGGCGAGGGAGCTGGCTGGGGATAGGATGGTGAGGGAGCTATAGGATGGCGAGGGAACTGTCTGGGGATAGGATGGCGAGGGAGCTGGCTGGGGATAGGATGGCGAGGTAGCTGGCTGGAGATAGGATGGCGAGGGAGCTATAGGTTGGCGAGGGAGCTATAGGATGGCGAGGGAGCTGGCTTTAGATAGGATGGCGAGGGAGTTGGCTGGTGATAGGATGGTGAGGGAGCTATAGGATGGCGAGGGAGCTGGCTGGGGATAGGATGGCGAGGGAGCTATAGGATGGCGAGGGAGCTGGCTGGGGATAGGATGGCGAGGGAGTTGGCTGGGCATAGGATGGCGAGGGAGCTGGCTGGGGATAGGATGGTGAGGGAGCTATAGGATGGCGAGGGAACTGTCTGGGGATAGGATGGCGAGGGAGCTGGCTGGGGATAGGATGGCGAGGTAGCTGGCTGGAGATAGGATGGCGAGGGAGCTATAGGTTGGCGAGGGAGCTATAGGATGGCGAGGGAGCTGGCTGGGGATAGGATGGCGAGGGAGCTGGCTGGGGATAGGATGGTGAGGGAGCTATAGGATGGCGAGGGAGCTGGCTGGGGATAGGATGGCGAGGGAGTTGGCTGGGCATAGGATGGCGAGGGAGCTGGCTGGGGATAGGATGGTGAGGGAGCTATAGGATGGCGAGGGAACTGTCTGGGGATAGGATGGCGAGGGAGCTGGCTGGGGATAGGATGGCGAGGTAGCTGGCTGGAGATAGGATGGCGAGGGAGCTATAGGTTGGCGAGGGAGCTATAGGATGGCGAGGGAGCTGGCTTTAGATAGGATGGCGAGGGAGTTGGCTGGGGATAGGATTGCGAGGGAGCTGGCTGGGGATAGGATGGCGAGGGAGCTATAGGATGGCGAAGGAACTGTCTGGGGATAGGATGGCGAGGGAGCTGGCTGGGGATAGGATGGCGAGGTAGCTGGCTGGAGATAGGATGGCGAGGGAGCTATAGGTTGGCGAGGGAGCTAGCTGGGGATAGAATGGCGAGGGAGCTATAGGATGGCGAGGGAGCTGGCTGCGGATAGGATGGCGAGGGAGTTGGCTGGGCATAGGATGGCGAGGGAGCTGGCTGGGGATAGGATGGTGAGGGAGATATAGGATGGCGAGGGAACTGGCTGGGGATAGGATGGCGAGGGAGCTATAGGATGGCGAGGGAGCTGGCTGGGGATAGGATTGCGAGGGAGCTGGCTGGGGATAGGTTGGCAAGGGAGCTGGCTGGGGATAGGATGGCGAGGGAGTTGGCTGGGGATAGGATGGCGAGGGAGCTGGCTGGGGACAGGATGGCGAGGGAGCTGGCTGGGGATAGGATGGCGAGGGAGCTGGCTGGGGAAAGGATGGCGAGGGAGCAGGCTGGGGATAGGATGGCGAGGGAGCTATAGGATAGCGAGGGAGCTGGCTGGGGATAGGATGACGAGGGAGCTGGCTGGGGAAAGGATGGCGAGGGAGCTGGCTTGGGATAGGATTGTGAGGGAGCTATAGGATGGCGAGGGAGCTATACGATGGCGAGGGAGGTGGCTGGGGATAGGATGGCAAGGGAGCTGGCTGGGGATAGGATGGCAAGGGAGCTGGCTATAGATAGTATGGCGAGGGAGTTGGCTGGGGATAGGATGGCGAGGGAGCTATAGAATGGCGAGGGAGCTAACTGGGGATAGGATGGCGAGGTAGCTGGCTGGAGATAGGATGATGAGGGAGCT
This sequence comes from Sander lucioperca, assembly GCF_008315115.2. Taxonomy (NCBI): domain Eukaryota; kingdom Metazoa; phylum Chordata; class Actinopteri; order Perciformes; family Percidae; genus Sander; species Sander lucioperca. The sequence continues at coordinate 35,554 of NW_023396153.1, read as the reverse complement.
ATAGGATGACGAGGGAGCTAGCTGGGGATAGGATGGTGAGGTAGCTGGCTGGGGATAGGATAGCGAGGGAGCTGGCTGGGGATAGGATGATGAGGGAGCTGGCTGGGGATAGGATGGTGAGGGAGCTATAGGATGGCGAGGGAGCTGGCTGGGGATAGGATGGCGAGGGAGTTGGCTGGGCATAGGATGGCGAGGGAGCTGGCTGGGGATAGGATGGTGAGGGAGCTATAGGATGGCGAGGGAGCTGGCTGCGGATAGGATGGCGAGGGAGTTGGCTGGGCATAGGATGGCGAGGTAGCTGGCTGGAGATAGGATGGCGAGGGAGCTATAGGTTGGCGAGGGAGCTAGCTGGGGATAGAATGGCGAGGGAGCTATAGAATGGCGAGGGAGCTGGCTGCGGATAGGATGGCGAGGGAGTTGGCTGGGCATAGGATGGCGAGGGAGCTGGCTGGGGATAGGATGGTGAGGGAGATATAGGATGGCGAGGGAACTGGCTGGGGATAGGATGGCGAGGAAGCTATAGGATGGCAAGGGAGCTGGCTGGGGATAGGATTGCGAGGGAGCTGGCTGGGGATAGGTTGGCAAGGGAGCTGGCTGGGGATAGGATGGCGAGGGAGTTGGCTGGGAATAGGATGGCGAGGGAGCTGGCTGGGGATAGGATGGCGAGGGAGCTGGCTGGGGATAGGATGGCGAGGGAGCTGGCTGGGGAAAGGATGGCGAGGGAGCAGGCTGGGGATAGGATGGCGAGGGAGCTATAGGATAGCGAGGGAGCTGGCTGGGGATAGGATGACGAGGGAGCTGGCTTGGGAAAGGATGGCGAGGGAGCTGGCTTGGGATAGGATTGTGAGGGAGCTATAGGATGGCGAGGGAGCTATACGATGGCGAGGGAGGTGGCTGGGGATAGGATGGCAAGGGAGCTGGCTGGGGATAGGATGGCGCGGGAGCTGGCTATAGATAGGATGGCGAGGGAGTTGGCTGGGGATAGGATGGCGAGGGAGCTATAGACTGGCGAGGGAGCTAACTGGGGATAGGATGGTGAGGTAGCTGGCTGGGGATAGGATAGCGAGGGAGCTGGCTGGGGATAGGATGGCGAGGGAGCTGGTTGGGGATAGGATGGCGAGGGAGCTGGCTGGGGATAGGATGGCGAGGGAGCTGGCTGGGAATAGGATGGCGAGGGAGCTATAGGATGCGAGGGAGATGGCTGGGGATAGGATGGCGAGGGAGCTATAGGATGGCGAGGGAGCTGGCTGGGGATAGGATTTCGAGGGAGCTGGCTGAGGATAGGATGGAGAGGGAATTGGCTGGGGATAGGATGGCGAGGGAGCTTGCTGGGGATAGGATGGTGAGGGAGCTATAGGATGGCGAGTGAGCTAGCTGGGGATAGATGGCGAGGGAGTTGGCTGGGGATAGGATGGCGAGGGAGCTGGCTGGGGAAAGGATGGAGAGGGAATTGGCTGGGGATAGGATGGAGAGGGAATTGGCTGGGGATAGGATGGCGAGGGAGCTTGCTGGGGATAGGATGGTGAGGGAGCTATAGGATGGCGAGGGAGCTAGCTGAGGATAGGATGGCGAGGGAGTTGGCTGGGGATAGGATGGCGAGGGAGCTGGCTGGGGAAAGGATGGAGAGGGAATTGGCTGGGGATAGGATGGCGAGGGAGCTGGCTGGGGATAGGATGTCGAGGGAGCTGGCTGAGGATAGGATGGAGAGGGAATTGGCTGGGGATAGGATGGCGAGGGAGTTGGCTGGGGATAGGATGGCGAGGGAGCTGGCTGGGGAAAGGATGGCGAGGGAATTGGCTGGGGATAGGATGGCGAGGGAGTTGGCTGGGGATAGGATGGCGAGGGAGCTGGCTGGGGAAAGGATGGCGAGGGAATTGGCTGGGGATAGGATGGCGAGGGAGCTGGCTGGGCATAGGATGGTGAGGGAGGTTGCTGGGGATAGGATGGCGAGGGAGCTGGCTGGGAATAGGATGGCGAGGGAGCTATAGGATGCGAGGGAGATGGCTGGGGATAGGATGGCGAGGGAGCTATAGGATGGCGAGGGAGCTGGCTGGGGATAGGATGTCGAGGGAGCTGGCTGAGGATAGGATGGTGAGGGAGCTGGCTGGGGATAGGATGGAGAGGGAATTGGCTGGGGATAGGATGGCGAGGGAGCTGGCTGGGGATAGGATGGTGAGGGAGCTATAGGATGGCGAGGGAGCTGGCTGGGGATAAGATGGAGAGGGAATTGGCTGGGGATAGGATGGCGAGGGAGCTGGCTGGGGATAGGATGGTGAGGGAGCTATAGGTTGGCGAGTGAGCTGGCTCAGGAGCTATAGGATGGCAAGGGAGCTAGCTGGGGATAGGATGGTGAGGGAGGTTGCTGGGGATAGGATGGCGAGGGAGGTGGCTGTGGATAGGATGGAGAGAGAACTGGCTGGAGATAGGATGGCGAGGGAGCATGCTGGGGATAGGATGGTGAGGGAGCTATAGGATGGCGAGGGAGCTGGCTGGGGATAGGATGGCGAGGGAGCTGGCTGGGGATAGGATGGTGAGGGAGCTATAGGATGGCGAGGGAGCTAGCTGAGGATAGGATGGCGAGGGAGCTATAGGATGGCGAGGGAGCTGGCTGGGGATAGGATGGAGAGGGAATTGGCTGGGGATAGGATGGCGAGGGAGCTATAGGATGGCGAGGGAGCTGGCTGGGGATAGGATGTCGAGGGAGCTGGCTGAGGATAGGATGGCGAGGGAGCTTGCTGGGGATAGGATGGAGAGGGAATTGGCTGGGGATAGGATGGCGAGGGAGCTGGCTGGGGATAGGATGGTGAGGGAGCTATAGGATGGGAGGGAGCTGGCTGGGGATAGGATGGAGAGGGAATTGGCTGGGGATAGGATGGCGAGGGAGCTGGCTGGGATAGGATGGTGAGGGAGCTATAGGATGGCGAGGGAGCTGGCTGGGGATAAGATGGTGATGGAGCTATAGGATGGCGAGGGAGCTGGCTGGGGATAGGATGGCGAGGGAGTTTGCTGGGGATAGGATGGCGAGGGAGCTAGCTGGGAATAGGATGGCGAGGGAGCTATAGGATGCGAGGGAGATGGCTGGGGATAGGATGGCGAGGGAGCTATAGGATGGCGAGGGAGCTGGCTGGGGATAGGATGTCGAGGGAGCTGGCTGAGGATAGGATGGCGAGGGAGCTGGCTGGGGATAGGATGGAGAGGGAATTGGCTGGGGATAGGATGGCGAGGGAGCTGGCTGGGGATAGGATGGTGAGGGAGCTATAGGATGGCGAGGGAGCTGGCTGGGGATAAGATGGAGAGGGAATTGGCTGGGGATAGGATGGCTCAGGAGCTGGCTGGGGATAGGATGGTGAGGGAGCTATAGGATGGTGAGGGAGCTGGCTGGGGATAAGATGGCGGGGGAGCTATAGGTTGGCGAGTGAGCTGGCAGGGTAGGATGGCAGGGAGCTAGTGAGGATGGCGAGGGAGCTGGCTGGGGATAGGATGGAGGGGAGATGGCTGGGGATAGGATGGCGAGGGAGCTGGCTGGGGATAGGATGGTGAGGGAGCTATAGGATGGCGAGGGAGCTGGCTGGGGATAGGATGGAGAGGGAATTGGCTGGGGATAGGATGGCGAGGGAGCTGGCTGGGGATAGGATGGTGAGGGAGCTATAGGATGGCGAGGGAGCTGGCTGGGATAGGATGGCGAGGGAGTTGGCTGGGGATAGGATGGCGAGGGAGCTGGCTGGGGATAGGATGGAGAGGGATGGCTGGGGATAGGATGGCGAGGGAGCTGGCTGGGGATAGGATGGTGAGGGAGCTGGGGATAGGATGGCGAGGGAGCTGGCTGGGGATAGGATGGCGAGGGAGTTGGCTGGGGATAGGATGGCGAGGGAGCTGGCTGGGGATAGGATGGCGAGGGAGCTATAGGATGGCGAGGGAGCTGGCTGGGGATAGGATGGCGAGGGAGTGCTGGGGATAGGATGGCGAGGGAGCTGGCTGGGATAGGATGGCGAGGGAGCTGATAGGATGCGAGGGAGATGGCTGGGGATAGGATGGCGAGGGAGCTGATAGGATGGCGAGGGAGCTGGCTGGGGATAGGATGGCGAGGGAGCTGGCTGGGGATAGGATGGCGAGGGAGCTGGCTGGGGATAGGATGGCGAGGGAGCTGGCTGGGGATAGGATGGTGAGGGAGCTATAGGATGGCGAGGGAGCTGGCTGGGGATAGGATGGCGAGGGAGTTGGCTGGGGATAGGATGGTGAGGGAGCTATAGGATGGCGAGGGAGCTAGCTGAGGATAGGATGGCGAGGGAGCTGGCTGGGGATAGGATGGTGAGGGAGCTATAGGATGGCGAGGGAGCTAGCTGAGGATAGGATGGCGAGGGAGTGGCTGGGGATAGGATGGGAGGGAGCTATAGGATGGCGAGGGAGCTGCTGGGGATAGGATGGCGAGGGAGTTGGCTGGGGATAGGATGGCGAGGGAGCTGGCTGGGGAAAGGATGGAGAGGGAATTGGCTGGGGATAGGATGGCGAGGGAGCTGGCTGGGGATAGGATGGCGAGGGAGGTTGCTGGGGATAGGATGGCGAGGGAGCTGGCTGGGAATAGGATGGCGAGGGAGCTATAGGATGCGAGGGAGATGGCTGGGGATAGGATGGCGAGGGAGCTATAGGATGGCGAGGGAGCTGGCTGGGGATAGGATGTCGAGGGAGCTGGCTGAGGATAGGATGGCGAGGGAGCTGGCTGGGGATAGGATGGAGAGGGAATTGGCTGGGGATAGGATGGCGAGGGAGCTGGCTGGGGATAGGATGGTGAGGGAGCTATAGGATGGCGAGGGAGCTGGCTGGGGATAAGATGGCGAGGGAGCTATAGGTTGGCGAGTGAGCTGGCTCAGGAGCTATAGGATGGCAAGGGAGCTAGCTGGGGATAGGATGGTGAGGGAGGTTGCTGGGGATAGGATGGCGAGGGAGGTGGCTGTGGATAGGATGGAGAGAGAACTGGCTGGAGATAGGATGGCGAGGGAGCATGCTGGGGATAGGATGGTGAGGGAGCTATAGGATGGCGAGGGAGCTGGCTGGGGATAGGATGGCGAGGGAGCTGGCTGGGGATAGGATGGTGAGGGAGCTATAGGATGGCGAGGGAGCTAGCTGAGGATAGGATGGCGAGGGAGTTGGCTGGGGATAGGATGGCGAGGGAGCTGGCTGGGGAAAGGATGGAGAGGGAATTGGCTGGGGATAGGATGGCGAGGGAGCTGGCTGGGGATAGGATGGTGAGGGAGCTATAGGATGGCGAGGGAGCTGGCTGGGGATAGGATGGCGAGGGAGGTTGCTGGGGATAGGATGGCGAGGGAGCTGGCTGGGAATAGGATGGCGAGGGAGCTATAGGATGCGAGGGAGATGGCTGGGGATAGGATGGCGAGGGAGCTATAGGATGGCGAGGGAGCTGGCTGGGGATAGGATGGCGAGGGAGCTGGCTGAGGATAGGATGGAGAGGGAATTGGCTGGGGATAGGATGGCGAGGGAGCTTGCTGGGGATAGGATGGTGAGGGAGCTATAGGATGGCGAGGGAGCTAGCTGGGGATAGATGGCGAGGGAGTTGGCTGGGGATAGGATGGCGAGGGAGCTGGCTGGGGAAAGGATGGAGAGGGAATTGGCTGGGGATAGGATGGCGAGGGAGCTATAGGATGGCGAGGGAGCTGGCTGGGGATAGGATGTCGAGGGAGCTGGCTGAGGATAGGATGGCGAGGGAGCTTGCTGGGGATAGGATGGAGAGGGAATTGGCTGGGGATAGGATGGCGAGGGAGCTGGCTGGGGATAGGATGGTGAGGGAGCTATAGGATGGGAGGGAGCTGGCTGGGGATAGGATGGAGAGGGAATTGGCTGGGGATAGGATGGCGAGGGAGCTGGCTGGGGATAGGATGGTGAGGGAGCTATAGGATGGCGAGGGAGCTGGCTGGGGATAAGATGGAGAGGGAATTGGCTGGGGATAGGATGGCGAGGGAGCTGGCTGGGGATAGGATGGTGATGGAGCTATAGGATGGCGAGGGAGCTGGCTGGGGATAGGATGGCGAGGGAGTTTGCTGGGGATAGGATGGCGAGGGAGCTAGCTGGGATAGGATGGCGAGGGAGCTATAGGATGCGAGGGAGATGGCTGGGGATAGGATGGCGAGGGAGCTATAGGATGGCGAGGGAGCTGGCTGGGGATAGGATGGCGAGGGAGCTGGCTGAGGATAGGATGGCGAGGGAGCTGGCTGGGGATAGGATGGAGAGGGATTGGCTGGGGATAGGATGGCGAGGGAGCTGGCTGGGGATAGGATGGTGAGGGAGCTATAGGATGGGAGGGAGCTGGCTGGGGATAGGATGGAGAGGGAATTGGCTGGGGATAGGATGGCGAGGGAGCTGGCTGGGGATAGGATGGTGAGGGAGCTATAGGATGGCGAGGGAGCTGGCTGGGGATAGATGGAGAGGGAATTGGCTGGGGATAGGATGGCGAGGGAGCTGGCTGGGGATAGGATGGTGAGGGAGCTATAGGATGGTGAGGGAGCTGGCTGGGGATAAGATGGCGAGGGAGCTATAGGATGGCGAGGGAGCTGGCTGGGGATAGGATGGCGAGGGAGCTAGCTGGGGATAGGATGGCGAGGGAGCTGGCTGGGGATAGGATGGTGAGGGAGCTATAGGATGGCGAGGGAGCTGGCTGGGGATAGGATGGAGAGGGAGTTGGCTGGGGATAGGATGGCGAGGGAGCTTGCTGGGGATAGGATGGTGAGGGAGCTATAGGATGGCGAGGGAGCTAGCTGAGGATAGGATGGCGAGGGAGTTGGCTGGGGATAGGATGGCGAGGGAGCTGGCTGGGGAAAGGATGGAGAGGGAATTGGCTGGGGATAGGATGGCGAGGGAGCTGGCTGGGGATAGGATGGTGAGGGTGCTATAGGATGGCGAGGGAGCTGGCTGGGGATAGGATGGCGAGGGAGGTGCTGGGGATAGGATGGCGAGGGAGCTGGCTGGGATAGGATGGCGAGGGAGCTATAGGATGCGAGGGAGATGGCTGGGGATAGGATGGCGAGGGAGTGGCTGGGGATAGGATGGCGAGGGAGCTGGCTGGGGATAGGATGGAGAGGGAATGGCTGGGGATAGGATGGCGAGGGAGCTGGCTGGGGATAGGATGGTGAGGGAGCTGGGATAGGATGGCGAGGGAGCTGGCTGGGGATAGGATGGCGAGGGAGTTGGCTGGGGATAGGATGGCGAGGGAGTGGCTGGGGATAGGATGGAGAGGGAATGGCTGGGGATAGGATGGCGAGGGAGCTGGCTGGGGATAGGATGGCGAGGGAGCTGATAGGATGGCGAGGGAGCTGGCTGGGAATAGGATGGCGAGGGAGCTATAGGATGCGAGGGAGCTGGCTGGGGATAGGATGGCGAGGGAGCTATAGGATGGCGAGGGAGCTGGCTGGGGATAGGATGGCGAGGGAGCTGGCTGGGGATAGGATGGCGAGGGAGCTGGCTGGGGATAGGATGGCGAGGGATTGGCTGGGGATAGGATGGCGAGGGAGCTGGCTGGGGATAGGATGGTGAGGGAGCTATAGGATGGCGAGGGAGATGGCTGGGGATAGGATGGCGAGGGAGCTATAGGATGGCGAGGGAGCTGGCTGGGGATAGGATGTCGAGGGAGCTGGCTGAGGATAGGATGGCGAGGGAGTGGCTGGGGATAGGATGCGAGGGAGCTGCTGGGGATAGGAGGAGGGAATTGGCTGGGGATAGGATGGCGAGGGAGCTGGCTGGGGATAGGATGGTGAGGGAGCTATAGGATGGCGAGGGAGCTGGCTGGGGATAGGATGGCGAGGGAGTTGGCTGGGGATAGGATGGCGAGGGAGCTGGCTGGGGATAGGATGGCGAGGGAGCTATAGGATGGCGAGGGAGATGGCTGGGGATAGGATGGCGAGGGAGCTATAGGATGGCGAGGGAGCTGGCTGGGGATAGGATGGCGAGGGAGCTGGCTGGGGATAGGATGGCGAGGGAGCTGGCTGGGGATAGGATGGAGAGGGAGTTGGCTGGGGATAGGATGGCGAGGGAGCTGGCTGGGGATAGGATGGCAGAGGGAGCTGGCTGGGGATAGGATGGCGAGGGAGCTGGGGATAGGATGGCGAGGGAGCTAGCTGGGATAGGATGGCGAGGGAGCTATAGGATGGCGAGGGAGCTGGCTGGGGATAGGATGGAGAGGGAATTGGCTGGGGATAGGATGGCGAGGGAGCTGGCTGGGGATAGGATGGTGAGGGAGCTATAGGATGGCGAGGGAGCTGGCTGGGGATAGGATGGAGAGGGAATTGGCTGGGGATAGGATGGCGAGGGAGCTGGCTGGGGATAGGATGGTGAGGGAGCTATAGGATGGCGAGGGAGCTGGCTGGGGATAGGATGGCGAGGGAGCTATAGGTGGCGAGTGAGCTGGCTAGGAGCTATAGGATGGCGAGGGAGCTAGCTGGGGATAGGATGGCGAGGGATTTGCTGGGGATAGGATGGCGAGGGAGCTGGCTGGGGATAGGATGGAGAGGGAAATGGCTGGGGATAGGATGGCGAGGGAGCTGGCTGGGGATAGGATGGTGAGGGAGCTATAGGATGGGAGGGAGCTGGCTGGGGATAGGATGGCGAGGGAGCTGGCTGGGGATAGGATGGCGAGGGAGCTGGCTGGGGATAGGATGGCGAGGGAGCTGGCTGGGGATAGGATGGTGAGGGAGCTATAGGATGGCGAGGGAGCTGGCTGGGGATAGGATGGCGAGGGAGCTGGCTGGGGATAGGATGGTGAGGGAGCTATAGGATGGCGAGGGAGCTGGCTGGGGATAGGATGGAGAGGGAATTGGCTGGGGATAGGATGGCGAGGGAGCTTGCTGGGGATAGGATGGTGAGGGAGCTATAGGATGGCGAGGGAGCTAGCTGAGGATAGGATGGCGAGGGAGTTGGCTGGGGATAGGATGGCGAGGGAGCTGGCTGGGGAAAGGATGGAGAGGGAATTGGCTGGGGATAGGATGGCGAGGGAGCTGGCTGGGGATAGGATGGTGAGGGAGCTATAGGATGGCGAGGGAGCTGGCTGGGGATAGGATGGCGAGGGAGCTGGCTGGGGATAGGATGGTGAGGGAGCTATAGGATGGCGAGGGAGCTGGCTGGGGATAGGATGGCGAGGGAGCTGGCTGGGGATAGGATGGAGAGGGAGTGGCTGGGGATAGGATGGCGAGGGAGCTGGCTGGGGATAGGATGGTGAGGGAGCTATAGGATGGCGAGGGAGCTGGCTGGGGATAGGATGGCGAGGTAGCTGGCTGGGGATAGGATGGCGAGGGAGCTGGCTGGGGATAGGATGGCGAGGGAGCTGGCTGGGGATAGGATGGTGAGGGAGCTATAGGATGGCGAGGGAGCTGGCTGGGGATAGGATGGCGAGGGAGCTGGCTGGGGATAGGATGGTGAGGGAGCTATAGGATGGCGAGGGAGCTGGCTGGGGATAGGATGGCGAGGGAGCTGGCTGGGGATAGGATGGCGAGGGAGCTGGCTGGGGATAGGATGGCGAGGGAGCTATAGGATGCGAGGGAGATGGCTGGGGATAGGATGGCGAGGGAGCTATAGGATGGCGAGGGAGCTGGCTGGGGATAGGATGGAGAGGGAATTGGCTGGGGATAGGATGGCGAGGGAGCTGGCTGGGGATAGGATGGTGAGGGAGCTATAGGATGGCGAGGGAGCTGGTTGGGGATAGGATGGTGAGGGAGTTGGCTGGGGATAGGATGGTGAGGGAGCTATAGGATGGCGAGGGAGCTGGCTGGGGATAGGATGGCGAGGGAGCTGGCTGGGGATAGGATGGCGAGGGAGCTGGCTGGGGATAGGATGGCGAGGGAGCTATAGGATGGCGAGGGAGCTGGCTGGGGATAGGATGTCGAGGGAGCTGGCTGAGGATAGGATGGCGAGGGAGCTGGCTGGGGATAGGATGGCGAGGGAGCTGGCTGGGGATAGGATGGCGAGGGAGCTGGCTGGGGATAGGATGCGAGGGATTGGCTGGGGATAGGATGGCGAGGGAGCTGGCTGGGGATAGGATGGTGAGGGAGCTATAGGATGGCGAGGGAGCTGGCTGGGGATAGGATGGCGAGGGAGCTGGCTGGGGATAGGATGGCGAGGGAGCTGGCTGGGGATAGGATGGCGAGGGAGCTATAGGATGCGAGGGAGATGGCTGGGGATAGGATGGCGAGGGAGCTATAGGATGGCGAGGGAGCTGGCTGGGGATAGGATGGCGAGGGAGCTATAGGATGCGAGGGAGATGGCTGGGGATAGGATGGCGAGGGAGCTATAGGATGGCGAGGGAGCTGGCTGGGGATAGGATGTCGAGGGAGCTGGCTGGGGATAGGATGGCGAGGGAGCTGGCTGGGGATAGGATGGTGAGGGAGCTATAGGATGGCGAGGGAGCTGGCTGGGGATAGGATGGCGAGGGAGCTGGCTGGGGATAGGATGGCGAGGGAGCTGGCTGGGGATAGGATGGCGAGGGAGCTGGCTGGGGATAGGATGGTGAGGGAGCTATAGGATGGCGAGGGAGCTGGCTGGGGATAGGATGGTGAGGGAGCTATAGGATGGCGAGGGAGCTGGCTGGGGATAGGATGGAGAGGGAATTGGCTGGGGATAGGATGGCGAGGGAGCTGGCTGGGGATAGGATGGTGAGGGAGCTATAGGATGGCGAGGGAGCTGGCTGGGGATAGGATGGCGAGGGAGGTTGCTGGGGATAGGATGGCGAGGGAGCTGGCTGGGGATAGGATGGCGAGGGAGCTATAGGATGCGAGGGAGCTGGCTGGGGATAGGATGGCGAGGGAGCTGGCTGGGGATAGGATGGTGAGGGAGCTATAGGATGGCGAGGGAGCTGGCTGGGGATAGGATGGCGAGGGAGCTGGCTGGGGATAGGATGGCGAGGGAGCTGGCTGGGGATAGGATGGGAGGGAGATATAGGATGGCGAGGGAGCTGGCTGGGGATAGGATGGCGAGGGAGTGGCTGGGGATAGGATGGCGAGGGAGCTGGCTGGGGATAGGATGGAGAGGGAATTGGCTGGGGATAGGATGGCGAGGGAGCTGGCTGGGGATAGGATGGTGAGGGAGCTATAGGATGGCGAGGGAGCTGGCTGGGGATAGATGGCGAGGGAGTTGGCTGGGGATAGGATGGTGAGGGAGCTATAGGATGGCGAGGGAGCTGGCTGGGGATAGGATGGCGAGGGAGGTTGCTGGGGATAGGATGGCGAGGGAGCTGGCTGGGATAGGATGGCGAGGGAGCTATAGGATGCGAGGGAGATGGCTGGGGATAGGATGGCGAGGGAGCTATAGGATGGCGAGGGAGCTGGCTGGGGATAGGATGGCGAGGGAGCTGGCTGGGGATAGGATGGCGAGGGAGCTGGCTGGGGATAGGATGGGAGGGAGTGGCTGGGGATAGGATGGCGAGGGAGCTGGCTGGGGATAGGATGGAGAGGGAGTTGGCTGGGGATAGGATGGCGAGGGAGCTGGCTGGGGATAGGATGGGAGGGAGCTATAGGATGCGAGGGAGCTGGCTGGGGATAGGATGGAGAGGGAATTGGCTGGGGATAGGATGGCGAGGGAGCTGGCTGGGGATAGGATGGTGAGGGAGCTATAGGATGGCGAGGGAGCTGGCTGGGGATAAGATGGAGAGGGAATTGGCTGGGGATAGGATGGCGAGGGAGCTGGCTGGGGATAGGATGGTGAGGGAGCTGTAGGATGGCGAGGGAGCTGGCTGGGGATAAGATGGCGAGGGAGCTATAGGTTGGCGAGTGAGCTGGCTCAGGAGCTATAGGATGGCAAGGGAGCTAGCTGGGGATAGGATGGTGAGGGAGGTTGCTGGGGATAGGATGGCGAGGGAGGTGGCTGTGGATAGGATGGAGAGGGAACTGGCTGGAGATAGGATGGCGAGGGAGCATGCTGGGGATAGGATGGTGAGGGAGCTATAGGATGGCGAGGGAGCTGGCTGGGGATAGGATGGCGAGGTAGCTGGCTGGGGATAGGATGGCGAGGGAGCTGGCTGGGGATAGGATGGCGAGGGAGCTGGCTGGGGATAGGATGGTGAGGGAGCTATAGGAGGGCGAGGGAGCTGGCTGGGGATAGGATGGCGAGGGCGCTGGCTGGGGATAGGATGGTGAGGGAGCTATAGGATGGCGAGGGAGCTGGTTGGGGATAGGATGGAGAGGGAATTGGCTGGGGATAGGATGGCGAGGGAGCTTGCTGGGGATAGGATGGTGAGGGAGCTATAGGATGGCGAGGGAGCTAGCTGAGGATAGGATGGCGAGGGAGTTGGCTGGGGATAGGATGGCGAGGGAGCTGGCTGGGGATAGGATGGTGAGGGAGCTATAGGATGGCGAGGGAGCTGGCTGGGGATAGGATGGCGAGGGAGCTGGCTGGGGATAGGATGGCGAGGGAGCTGGCTGGGGATAGGATGGTGAGGGAGCTATAGGATGGCGAGGGAGCTGGCTGGGGATAGGATGTCGAGGGAGCTGGCTGGGGATAAGATGGAGAGGGAATTGGCTGGGGATAGGATGGCGAGGGAGCTGGCTGGGGATAGGATGGTGAGGGAGCTATAGGATGGCGAGGGAGGTGGCTGGGGATAGGATGGCGAGGTAGCTGGCTGGGGATAGGATGGCGAGGGAGCTGGCTGGGGATAGGATGGCGTGGGAGCTGGCTGGGGATAGGATGGTGAGGGAGCTATGGGATGGCGAGGGAGCTGGCTGGGGATAGGATGGCGAAGGAGCTAGCTGGGGATAGGATGGTGAGGGAGCTATGGGATGGCGAGGGAGCTGGCTGGGGATAAGATGGCGAGGTAGCTGGCTGGGGATAGGATGGCGAGGGAGCTGGCTGGGGATAGGATGGCGAGGGAGCTATAGGATGCGAGGGAGATGGCTGGGGATAGGATGGCGAGGGAGCTATAGGATGGCGAGGGAGCTGGCTGAGGATAGGATGGAGAGGGAATTGGCTGGGGATAGGATGGCGAGGGAGCTTGCTGGGGATAGGATGGTGAGGGAGCTATAGGATGGCGAGTGAGCTAGCTGGGGATAGATGGCGAGGGAGTTGGCTGGGGATAGGATGGTGAGGGAGCTATAGGATGGCGAGGGAGCTGGCTGGGGATAGGATGGCGAGGGAGGTTGCTGGGGATAGGATGGCGAGGGAGCTGGCTGGGAATAGGATGGCGAGGGAGCTATAGGATGCGAGGGAGATGGCTGGGGATAGGATGGCGAGGGAGCTATAGGATGGCGAGGGAGCTGGCTGGGGATAGGATGTCGAGGGAGCTGGCTGAGGATAGGATGGCGAGGGAGCTGGCTGGGGATAGGATGGAGAGGGAGTTGGCTGGGGATAGGATGGCGAGGGAGCTGGCTGGGGAAAGGATGAGGGATGGCTGGGGATAGGATGGCGAGGGAGCTGGCTGGGGATAGGATGGTGAGGGAGCTATAGGATTGCGAGGGAGCTGGCTGGGGATAGGATGGCGAGGGAGGTTGCTGGGGATAGGATGGCGAGGGAGCTGGCTGGGAATAGGATGGCGAGGGAGCTATAGGATGCGAGGGAGATGGCTGGGGATAGGATGGCGAGGGAGCTATAGGATGGCGAGGGAGCTGGCTGGGAATAGGATGGCGAGGGAGCTATAGGATGCGAGGGAGATGGCTGGGGATAGGATGGCGAGGGAGCTATAGAATGGCGAGGGAGCTGGCTGGGGATAGGATGTCGAGGTAGCTGGCTGGGGATAGGATGGCGAGGGAGCATGCTGGGGATAGGATGGTGAGGGAGCTATAGGATGGCGAGGGAGCTGGCTGGGGATAGGATGGCGAGGTAGCTGGCTGGGGATAGGATGGCGAGGGAGCTGGCTGGGGATAGGATGGCGAGGGAGCTGGCTGGGGATAGGATGGTGAGGGAGCTATAGGATGGCGAGGGAGCTGGCTGGGGATAGGATGGCGAGGGAGCTGGCTGGGGATAGGATGGTGAGGGAGCTATAGGATGGCGAGGGAGCTAGCTGAGGATAGGATGGCGAGGGAGTTGGCTGGGGATAGGATGGCGAGGGAGCTGGCTGGGGAAAGGATGGAGAGGGAATTGGCTGGGGATAGGATGGCGAGGGAGCTGGCTGCGGATAGGATGGTGAGGGAGCTATAGGATGGTGAGGGAGCTGGCTGGGGATAGGATGGCGAGTGAGGTTGCTGGGGATAGGATGGCGAGGGAGCTGGCTGGGAATAGGATGGCGAGGGAGCTATAGGATGCGAGGGAGATGGCTGGGGATAGGATGTCGAGGGAGCTGGCTGAGGATAGGATGGAGAGGGAATTGGCTGGGGATAGGATGGCGAGGGAGCTTGCTGGGGATAGGATGGTGAGGGAGCTATAGGATGGCGAGTGAGCTAGCTGGGGATAGATGGCGAGGGAGTTGGCTGGGGATAGGATGGCGAGGGAGCTGGCTGGGGAAAGGATGGAGAGGGAATTGGCTGGGGATAGGATGGCGAGGGAGCTGGCTGGGGATAGGATGGTGAGGGAGCTATAGGATGGGAGGGAGCTGGCTGGGGATAGGATGGAGAGGTAATTGGCTGGGGATAGGATGGCGAGGGAGCTGGCTGGGGATAAGATGGAGAGGGAATTGGCTGGGGATAGGATGGCGAGGGAGCTGGCTGGGGATAGGATGGTGATGGAGCTATAGGATGGCGAGGGAGCTGGCTGGGGATAGGATGGCGAGGGAGGTTGCTGGGGATAGGATGGCGAGGGAGCTAGCTGGGAATAGGATGGCGAGGGAGCTATAGGATGGGAGGGAGCTGGCTGGGGATAGGATGGAGAGGGAATTGGCTGGGGATAGGATGGCGAGGGAGCTGGCTGGGGATAGGATGGTGAGGGAGCTATAGGATGGCGAGGGAGCTGGCTGGGGATAAGATGGAGAGGGAATTGGCTGGGGATAGGATGGCGAGGGAGCTGGCTGGGGATAGGATGGTGATGGAGCTATAGGATGGCGAGGGAGCTGGCTGGGGATAGGATGGCGAGGGAGGTTGCTGGGGATAGGATGGCGAGGGAGCTAGCTGGGAATAGGATGGCGAGGGAGCTATAGGATGCGAGGGAGATGGCTGGGGATAGGATGGCGAGGGAGCTATAGGATGGCGAGGGAGCTGGCTGGGGATAGGATGTCGAGGGAGCTGGCTGAGGATAGGATGGCGAGGGAGCTGGCTGGGGATGGGATGGAGAGGGAATTGGCTGGGGATAGGATGGCGAGGGAGCTGGCTGGGGATAGGATGGTGAGGGAGCTATAGGATGGGAGGGAGCTGGCTGGGGATAGGATGGCTAGGGAGCTGGCTGGGGATAGGATGGTGAGGGAGCTATAGGATGGCGAGGGAGCTGGCTGGGGATAAGATGGAGAGGGAATTGGCTGGGGATAGGATGGCGAGGGAGCTGGCTGGGGATAGGATGGTGAGGGAGCTATAGGATGGCGAGGGAGCTGGCTGGGGATAAGATGGCGAGGGAGCTATAGGTTGGCGAGTGAGCTGGCTCAGGAGCTATACGATGGCAAGGGAGCTAGCTGGGGATAGGATGGTGAGGGAGGTTGCTGGGGATAGGATGGCGAGGGAGGTGGCTGGGGATAGGATGGTGAGGGAGCTATAGGATGGCGAGGGAGCTGGCTGGGGATAGGATGGCGAGGTAGCTGGCTGGGGATAGGATGGCGAGGGAGCTGGCTGGGGATAGGATGGCGAGGGAGCTGGCTGGGGATAGGATGGTGAGGGAGCTATAGGAGGGCGAGGGAGCTGGCTGGGGATAGGATGGCGAGGGAGCTGGCTGGGGATAGGATGGTGAGGGAGCTATAGGATGGCGAGGGAGCTGGCTGGGGATAGGATGGAGAGGGAATTGGCTGGGGATAGGATGGCGAGGGAGCTTGCTGGGGATAGGATGGTGAGGGAGCTATAGGATGGCGAGGGAGCTAGCTGAGGATAGGATGGCGAGGGAGCTGGCTGGGGAAAGGATGGAGAGGGAATTGGCTGGGGATAGGATGGCGAGGGAGCTGGCTGGGGATAGGATGGTGAGGGAGCTATAGGATGGCGAGGGAGCTGGCTGGGGATAGGATGGCGAGGGAGGTTGCTGGGGATAGGATGGCGAGGGAGCTGGCTGGGAATAGGATGGCGAGGGAGCTATAGGATGCGAGGGAGATGGCTGGGGAAAGGATGGAGAGGGAATTGGCTGGGGATAGGATGGCGAGGGAGCTGGCTGGGGATAGGATGGCGAGGGAGCTATAGGATGGCGAGGGAGCTGGCTGGGGATAGGATGTCGAGGGAGCTGGCTGAGGATAGGATGGAGAGGGAATTGGCTGGGGATAGGATGGCGAGGGACCTTGCTGGGGATAGGATGGTGAAGGAGCTATAGGATGGCGAGGGAGCTGGCTGGGGATAGGATGGCGAGGTAGCTGCCTGGGGATAGGATGGCGAGGGAGCTGGCTGGGGATAGGATGGCGAGGGAGCTGGCTGGGGATAGGATGGTGAGGGAGCTATAGGATGGCGAGGGAGCTAGCTGAGGATAGGATGGCGAGGGAGTTGGCTGGGGATAGGATGGCGAGGGAGCTGGCTGGGGAAAGGATGGAGAGGGAATTGGCTGGGGATAGGATGGCGAGGGAGCTATAGGATGGCGAGGGAGCTGGC
Source organism: Sander lucioperca (assembly GCF_008315115.2). Classification (NCBI taxonomy): domain Eukaryota; kingdom Metazoa; phylum Chordata; class Actinopteri; order Perciformes; family Percidae; genus Sander; species Sander lucioperca. Next base: position 18,929 of record NW_023396153.1, on the reverse strand, counting down.
TGGGGATAGGATGTCGAGGGAGCTGGCTGAGGATAGGATGGAGAGGGAATTGGCTGGGGATAGGATGGCGAGGGAGCTTGCTGGGGATAGGATGGTGAGGGAGCTATAGGATGGGAGGGAGCTGGCTGGGGATAGGATGGCGAGGTAGCTGGCTGGGGATAGGATGGCGAGGGAGCTGGCTGGGGATAGGATGGCGAGGGAGCTGGCTGGGGATAGGATGGTGAGGGAGCTATAGGATGGCGAGGGAGATGGCTGGGGATAGGATGGCGAGGGAGCTATAGGATGGCGAGGGAGCTGGCTGGGGATAGGATGTCGAGGGAGCTGGCTGAGGATAGGATGGAGAGGGAATTGGCTGGGGATAGGATGGCGAGGGAGCTTGCTGGGGATAGGATGGTGATGGAGCTATAGGATGGCGAGTGAGCTAGCTGGGGATAGATGGCGAGGGAGTTGGCTGGGGATAGGATGGCGAGGGAGCTGGCTGGGGAAAGGATGGAGAGGGAATTGGCTGGGGATAGGATGTCGAGGGAGCTGGCTGAGGATAGGATGGCGAGGGAGCTGGCTGGGGATAGGATGGTGAGGGAGCTATAGGATGGGAGGGAGCTGGCTGGGGATAGGATGGAGAGGGAATTGGCTGGGGATAGGATGGCGAGGGAGCTGGCTGGGGATAGGATGGTGAGGGAGCTATAGGATGCGAGGGAGATGGCTGGGGATAGGATGGCGAGGGAGCTGGCTGGGAATAGGATGGCGAGGGAGCTATAGGATGCGAGGGAGATGGCTGGGGATAGGATGGCGAGGGAGCTATAGGATGGCGAGGGAGCTGGCTGGGGATAGGATGTCGAGGTAGCTGGCTGGGGATAGGATGGCGAGGGAGCATGCTGGGGATAGGATGGTGAGGGAGCTATAGGATGGCGAGGGAGCTGGCTGGGGATAGGATGGCGAGGGAGCTGGCTGGGGAAAGGATGGAGAGGGAATTGGCTGGGGATAGGATGGCAGGGAGCTGGCTGGGGATAGGATGGTGAGGGAGCTATAGGATGGCGAGGGAGCTGGCTGGGGATAGGATGGCGAGGGAGGTTGCTGGGGATAGGATGGCGAGGGAGCTGGCTGGGAATAGGGTGGCGAGGGAGCTATAGGATGCGAGGGAGATGGCTAGGGATAGGATGGCGAGGGAGCTATAGGATGGCGAGGGAGCTATAGGATGGCGAGGGAGCTAGCTGGGGATAGGATGGTGAGGGAGGTTGCTGGGGATAGGATGGCGAGGGAGGTGGCTGTGGATAGGATGGAGAGGGAACTGGCTGGAGATAGGATGGCGAGGGAGCATGCTGGGGATAGGATGGTGAGGGAACTATAGGATGGCGAGGGAGCTGGCTGGGGATAGGATGGCGAGGTAGCTGGCTGGGGATAGGATGGCGAGGGAGCTGGCTGGGGATAGGATGGCGAGGGAGCTGGCTGGGGATAGGATGGTGAGGGAGCTATAGGAGGGCGAGGGAGCTGGCTGGGGATAGGATGGCGAGGGAGCTGGCTGGGGATAGGATGGTGAGGGAGCTATAGGATGGCGAGGGAGCTGGCTGGGGATAGGATGGAGAGGGAATTGGCTGGGGATAGGATGGCGAGGGAGCTTGCTGGGGATAGGATGGTGAGGGAGCTATAGGATGGCGAGGGAGCTAGCTGAGGATAGGATGGCGAGGGAGTTGGCTGGGGATAGGATGGCGAGGGAGCTGGCTGGGGAAAGGATGGAGAGGGATGGCTGGGGATAGGATGGCGAGGGAGCTGGCTGGGGATAGGATGGCGAGGGAGCTGGCTGGGGATAGGATGGCGAGGGAGCTGGCTGGGGATAGGATGGCGAGGGAGCTGGCTGGGGATAGGATGGTGAGGGAGCTATAGGAGGGCGAGGGAGCTGGCTGGGGATAGGATGGCGAGGGAGCTGGCTGGGGATAGGATGGTGAGGGAGCTATAGGATGGCGAGGGAGCTGGCTGGGGATAGGATGGAGAGGGAATGGCTGGGGATAGGATGGCGAGGGAGCTTGCTGGGGATAGGATGGTGAGGGAGCTATAGGATGGCGAGGGAGCTAGCTGAGGATAGGATGGCGAGGGAGTTGGCTGGGGATAGGATGGCGAGGGAGCTGGCTGGGGAAAGGATGGAGAGGGAATTGGCTGGGGATAGGATGGCGAGGGAGCTGGCTGGGGATAGGATGGTGAGGGAGCTATAGGATGGCGAGGGAGCTGGCTGGGGATAGGATGGCGAGGGAGGTTGCTGGGGATAGGATGGCGGGGGAGCTGGCTGGGAATAGGATGGCGAGGGAGCTATAGGATGCGAGGGAGATGGCTAGGGATAGGATGGCGAGGGAGCTATAGGATGGCGAGGGAGCTGGCTGGGGATAGGATGTCGAGGGAGCTGGCTGAGGATAGGATGGAGAGGGAATTGGCTGGGGATAGGATGGCGAGGGAGCTTGCTGGGGATAGGATGGTGAGGGAGCTATAGGATGGCGAGGCAGCTGGCTGGGGATAAGATGGAGAGGGAATTGGCTGGGGATAGGATGGCGAGGGAGCTGGCTGGGGATAGGATGGCGAAGGAGCTAGCTGGGGATAGGATGGTGAGGGAGCTATAGGATGGCGAGGGAGCTGGCTGGGGATAGGATGGCGAGGTAGCTGGCTGGGGATAGGATGGCGAGGGAGCTGGCTGGGGATAGGATGGCGAGGGAGCTATAGGATGCGAGGGAGATGGCTGGGGATAGGATGGCGAGGGAGCTATAGGATGCGAGGGAGATGGCTGGGGATAGGATGGCGAGGGAGCTATAGGATGCGAGGGAGATGGCTGGGGATAGGATGGCGAGGGAGCTATAGGATGGCGAGGGAGCTGGCTGGGTCTAGGATGTCGAGGGAGCTGGCTGAGGATAGGATGGCGAGGGAGCTGGCTGGGGATAGGATGGAGAGGGAATTGGCTGGGGATAGGATGGCGAGGGAGCTGGCTGGGAATAGGATGGCGAGGGAGCTATAGGATGCGAGGGAGATGGCTAGGGATAGGATGGCGAGGGAGCTATAGGATGGCGAGGGAGCTGGCTGGGGATAGGATGGCGAGGTAGCTGGCTGGGGATAGGATGGCGAGGGAGCTGGCTGGGGATAGGATGGCGTGGGAGCTGGCTGGGGATAGGATGGTGAGGGAGCTATGGGATGGCGAGGGAGCTGGCTGGGGATAGGATGGCGAAGGAGCTACCTGGGGATAGGATGGTGAGGGAGCTATAGGATGGCGAGGGAGCTGGCTGGGGATAGGATGGCGAGGGAGCTATAGGATGCGAGGGAGATGGCTGGGGATAGGATGGCGAGGGAGCTATAGGATGGCGAGGGAGCTGGCTGGGGATAGGATGTCGAGGGAGCTGGCTGAGGATAGGATGGAGAGGGAATTGGCTGGGGATAGGATGGCGAGGGAGCTTGCTGGGGATAGGTTGGTGAGGGAGCTATAGGATGGCGAGTGAGCTAGCTGGGGATAGATGGCGAGGGAGTTGGCTGGGGATAGGATGGTGAGGGAGCTATAGGATGGCGAGGGAGCTGGCTGGGGATAGGATGGCGAGGGAGGTTGCTGGGGATAGGATGGCGAGGGAGCTGGCTGGGAATAGGATGGCGAGGGAGCTATAGGATGCGAGGGAGATGGCTGGGGATAGGATGGCGAGGGAGCTATAGGATGGCGAGGGAGCTGAGTGGGGATAGGATGTCGAGGGAGCTGGCTGAGGATAGGATGGCGAGGGAGCTGGCTGGGGATAGGATGGAGAGGAAGTTGGCTGGGGATAGGATGGCGAGGGAGCTGGCTGGGGATAGGATGGTGAGGGAGCTATAGGATGGCGAGGGAGCTGGCTGGGGATAGGATGGCGAGGGAGGTTGCTGGGGATAGGATGGCGAGGGAGCTGGCTGGGAATAGGATGGCGAGGGAGCTATAGGATGCGAGGGAGATGGCTGGGGATAGGATGGCGAGGGAGCTATAGGATGGCGAGGGAGCTGGCTGGGGATAGGATGTCGAGGGAGCTGGCTGAGGATAGGATGGAGAGGGAATTGGCTGGGGATAGGATGGCGAGGGAGCTTGCTGGGGATAGGATGGTGAGGGAGCTATAGGATGGGGATAGGATGGCGAGGGAGCTGGCTGGGGATAGGATGGTGAGGGAGCTATAGGATGGCGAGGGAGCTGGCTGGGGATAAGATGGCGAGGGAGCTATAGGTTGGCGAGTGAGCTGGCTCAGGAGCTATAGGATGGCAAGGGAGCTAGCTGGGGATAGGATGGTGAGGGAGGTTGCTGGGGATAGGATGGCGAGGGAGGTGGCTGTGGATAGGATGGAGAGGGAACTGGCTGGAGATAGGATGGCGAGGGAGCATGCTGGGGATAGGATGGTGAGGGAGCTATAGGATGGCGAGGGAGCTGGCTGGGGATAGGATGGAGAGGGAATTGGCTGGGGATAGGATGGCGAGGGAGCTGGCTGGGGATAGGATGGTGAGGGAGCTATAGGATGGCGAGGCAGCTGGCTGGGGATAAGATGGAGAGGGAATTGGCTGGGGATAGGATGGCGAGGGAGCTGGCTGGGGATAGGATGGTGAGGGAGCTATAGGATGGCGAGGGAGTGGCTGGGGATAGGATGGCGAGGGAGCTGGCTGGGGATAGGATGGCGAGGGAGTGGCTGGGGATAGGATGGCGAGGGAGCTGGCTGGGGATAGGATGGTGAGGGAGCTATGGATGGCGAGGGAGCTGGCTGGGGATAGATGCGAGGGAGCTGCTGGGGATAGGATGGTGAGGGAGCTATAGGATGGCGAGGGAGCTGGCTGGGGATAGGATGGCGAGGGAGCTGGCTGGGGATAGGATGGCGAGGGAGCTGGCTGGGGATAGGATGGCGAGGGAGCTATAGGATGCGAGGGAGATGGCTGGGGATAGGATGGCGAGGGAGCTATAGGATGGCGAGGGAGCTGGCTGGGGATAGGATGTCGAGGGAGCTGGCTGAGGATAGGATGGAGAGGGAATTGGCTGGGGATAGGATGGCGAGGGAGCTTGCTGGGGATAGATGGCGAGGGAGTTGGCTGGGGATAGGATGGTGAGGGAGCTATAGGATGGCGAGGGAGCTGGCTGGGGATAGGATGGCGAGGGAGGTTGCTGGGGATAGGATGGCGAGGGAGCTGGCTGGGAATAGGATGGCGAGGGAGCTATAGGATGCGAGGGAGATGGCTGGGGATAGGATGGCGAGGGAGCTATAGGATGGCGAGGGAGCTGGCTGGGGATAGGATGTCGAGGGAGCTGGCTGAGGATAGGATGGCGAGGGAGCTGGCTGGGGATAGGATGGAGAGGGAGTTGGCTGGGGATAGGATGGCGAGGGAGCTGGCTGGGGAAAGGATGAAGAGGGAATTGGCTGGGGATAGGATGGCGAGGGAGCTGGCTGGGGATAGGATGGTGAGGGAGCTATAGGATTGCGAGGGAGCTGGCTGTGGATAGGATGGCGAGGGAGGTTGCTGGGGATAGGATGGCGAGGGAGCTGGCTGGGAATAGGATGGCGAGGGAGCTATAGGATGCGAGGGAGATGGCTGGGGATAGGATGGCGAGGGAACTATAGGATGGCGAGGGAGCTGGCTGGGTCTAGGATGTCGAGGGAGCTGGCTGAGGATAGGATGGCGAGGGAGCTGGCTGGGGATAGGATGGAGAGGGAATTGGCTGGGGATAGGATGGCGAGGGAGCTGGCTGGGGATAGGATGGTGAGGGAGCTATAGGATGCGAGGGAGATGGCTGGGGATAGGATGGAGAGGGAATTGGCTTGGGATAGGATGGCGAGGGAGCTGGCTGGGGATAGGATGGTGAGGGAGCTATAGGATGGGAGGGAGCTGGCTGGGGATAGGATGGAGAGGGAATTTGCTGGGGATAGGATGGCGAGGGAGCTGGCTGGGGATAGGATGGAGAGGGAAATGGCTGGGGATAGGATGGCGAGGGAGTTATAGGATGGGAGGGAGCTGGCTGGGGATAGGATGGAGAGGGAATTGGCTGGGGATAGGATGGCGAGGGAGCTGGCTGGGGATAGGATGGAGAGGGAATTGGCTGGGGATAGGATGGCGAGGGAGCTGGCTGGGGATAGGATGGAGAGGGAATTGGCTGGGGATAGGATGGCGAGGGAGCTGGCTGGGGATAGGATGGTGAGGGAGCTATAGGATGTCGAGGGAGCTGGCTGAGGATAGGATGGCGAGGGAGCTGGCTGGGGATATGATGGAGAGGGAATTGGCTGGGGATAGGATGGCGAGGGAGCTGGCTGGGGATAGGATGGTGAGGGAGCTATAGGATGGGAGGGAGCTGGCTGGGGATAGGATGGAGAGGGAATTGGCTGGGGATAGGATGGCGAGGGAGCTGGCTGGGGATAAGATGGAGAGGGAATTGGCTGGGGATAGGATGGCGAGGGAGGTTGCTGGGGATCGGATGGCGAGGGAGCTGGCTGGGAATAGGATGGCGAGGGAGCTATAGGATGCGAGGGAGCTGGCTGGGGATAGGATGGAGAGGGAATTGGCTGGGGATAGGATGGCGAGGGAGCTGGATGGGGATAGGATGGTGAGGGAGCTGGCTGGGGATAGGATGGTGATGGAGCTATAGGATGGCGAGGGAGCTGGCTGGGGATAGGATGGCGAGGGAGGTTGCTGGGGATAGGATGGTGATGGAGCTATAGGATGGCGAGGGAGCTGGCTGGGGATAGGATGGCGAGGGAGGTTGCTGGGGATAGGATGGCGAGGGAGCTAGCTGGGAATAGGATGGCGAGGGAGCTATAGGATGCGAGGGAGATGGCTGGGGATAGGATGGCGAGGGAGCTATAGGATGGCGAGGGAGCTGGCTGGGGATAGGATGTCGAGGGAGCTGGCTGAGGATAGGATGGCGAGGGAGCTGGCTGGGGATAGGATGGAGAGGGAATTGGCTGGGGATAGGATGGCGAGGGAGCTGGCTGGGGACAGGATGGTGAGGGAGCTATAGGATGGGAGGGAGCTGGCTGGGGATAGGATGGAGAGGGAATTGGCTGGGGATAGGATGGCGAGGGAGCTGGCTGGGGATAGGATGGTGAGGGAGCTATAGGATGGCGAGGGAGCTGGCTGGGGATAAGATGGAGAGGGAATTGGCTGGGGATAGGATGGCCAGGGAGCTGGCTGGGGATAGGATGGTGAGGGAGCTATAGGATGGCGAGGGAGCTGGCTGGGGATAAGATGGCGAGGGAGCTATAGGTTGGCGAGTGAGCTGGCTCAGGAGCTATAGGATGGCAAGGGAGCTAGCTGGGGATAGGATGGTGAGGGAGGTTGCTGGGGATAGGATGGCGAGGGAGGTGGCTGTGGATAGGATGGAGAGGGAACTGGCTGGAGATAGGATGGCGAGGGAGCATGCTGGGGATAGGATGGTGAGGGATTTATAGGATGGCGAGGGAGCTGGCTGGGGATAGGATGGCGAGGTAGCTGGCTGGGTATAGGATGGCGAGGGAGCTGGCTGGGGATAGGATGGCGAGGGAGCTGGCTGGGGATAGGATGGTGAGGGAGCTATAGGAGGGCGAGGGAGCTGGCTGGGGATAGGATGGCGAGGGAGCTGGCTGGGGATAGGATGGAGAGGGAATTGGCTGGGGAAAGGATGGCGAGGGAGCTTGCTGGGGATAGGATGGTGAGGGAGCTATAGGATGGCGAGGGAGCTAGCTGAGGATAGGATGGCGATGGAGTTGGCTGGGGATAGGATGGCGAGGGAGCTGGCTGGGGAAAGGATGGAGAGGGAATTGGCTGGGGATAGGATGGCGAGGGAGCTGGCTGGGGATAGGATGGCGAGGGAGCTGGCTGGGGATAGGATGGTGAGGGAGCTATAGGAGGGCGAGGGCGCTGGCTGGGGATAGGATGGCGAGGGAGCTGGCTGGGGATAGGATGGAGAGGGAATTGGCTGGGGATAGGATGGCGAGGGAGCTTGCTGGGGATAGGATGGTGAGGGAGCTATAGGATGGCGAGGGAGCTAGCTGAGGATAGGATGGCGATGGAGTTGGCTGGGGATAGGATGGCGAGGGAGCTGGCTGGGGAAAGGATGGAGAGGGAATTGGCTGGGGATAGGATGGCGAGGGAGCTGGCTGGGGATAGGATGGTGAGGGAGCTATAGGATGGCGAGGGAGCTGGCTGGGGATAGGATGGCGAGGGAGGTTGCTGGGGATAGGATGGCGAGGGAGCTGGCTGGGAATAGGATGGCGAGGGAGCTATAGGATGCGAGGGAGATGGCTAGGGATAGGATGGCGAGGGAGCTATAGGATGGCGAGGGAGCTGGCTGGGGATAGGATGTCGAGGGAGCTGGCTGAGGATAGGATGGAGAGGGAATTGGCTGGGGATAGGATGGCGAGGGAGCTTGCTGGGGATAGGATGGTGAGGGATCTATAGGATGGGAGGGAGCTGGCTGGGGATAGGATGGAGAGGGAATTGGCTGGGGAAAGGATGGCGAGGGAGCTGGCTGGGGATAGGATGGTGAGGGAGCTATAGGATGGCGAGGCAGCTGGCTGGGGATAAGATGGAGAGGGAATTGGCTGGGGATAGGATGGCGAGGGAGCTGGCTGGGGATAGGATGGTGAGGGAGCTATAGGATGGCGAGGGAGCTGGCTGGGGATAGGATGGCGAGGTAGCTGGCTGGGGATAGGATGGCGAGGGAGCTGGCTGGGGATAGGATGGCGTGGGAGCTGGCTGGGGATAGGATGGTGAGGGAGCTATGGGATGGCGAGGGAGCTGGCTGGGGATAGGATGGCGAAGGAGCTAGCTGGGGATAGGATGGTGAGGGAGCTATAGGATGGCGAGGGAGCTGGCTGGGGATAGGATGGCGAGGTAGCTGGCTGGGGATAGGATGGCGAGGGAGCTATGGGATGGCGAGGGAGCTGGCTGGGGATAGGATGGCGAAGGAGCTAGCTGGGGATAGGATGGTGAGGGAGCTATAGGATGGCGAGGGAGCTGGCTGGGGATAGGATGGCGAGGTAGCTGGCTGGGGATAGGATGGCGAGGGAGCTGGCTGGGGATAGGATGGCGAGGGAGCTATAGGATGCGAGGGAGATGGCTGGGGATAGGATGGCGAGGGAGCTATAGGATGGCGAGGGAGCTGGCTGGGGATAGGATGTCGAGGGAGCTGGCTGAGGATAGGATGGAGAGGGAATTGGCTGGGGATAGGATGGCGAGGGAGCTTGCTGGGGATAGGATGGTGAGGGAGCTATAGGATGGCGAGTGAGCTAGCTGGGGATAGATGGCGAGGGAGTTGGCTGGGGATAGGATGGTGAGGGAGCTATAGGATGGCGAGGGAGCTTGCTGGGGATAGGATGGCGAGGGAGGTTGCTGGGGATAGGATGGCGAGGGAGCTGGCTGGGAATAGGATGGCGAGGGAGCTATAGGATGCGAGGGAGATGGCTGGGGATAGGATGGCGAGGGAGCTATAGGATGGCGAGGGAGCTGGCTGGGGATAGGATGTCGAGGGAGCTGGCTGAGGATAGGATGGCGAGGGAGCTGGCTGGGGATAGGATGGAGAGGGAGTTGGCTGGGGATAGGATGGCGAGGGAGCTGGCTGGGGAAAGGATGAAGAGGGAATTGGCTGGGGATAGGATGGCGAGGGAGCTGGCTGGGGATAGGATGGTGAGGGAGCTATAGGATTGCGAGGGAGCTGGCTGGGGATAGGATGGCGAGGGAGCTATAGGATGCGAGGGAGATGGCTGGGGATAGGATGGCGAGGGAGCTGGCTGAGGATAGGATGGCGAGGGAGCTGGCTGGGGATAGGATGGAGAGGGAATTGGCTGGGGATAGGATGGCGAGGGAGCTGGCTGGGGATAGGATGGTGAGGGAGCTATAGGATGGGAGGGAGCTGGCTGGGGATAGGATGGAGAGGGAATTTGCTGGGGATAGGATGGCGAGGGAGCTGGCTGGGGATAGGATGGAGAGGGAGCTATAGGATGGCGAGGGAGCTGGCTGGGGATAGGATGGCGAGGGAGCTATAGGATGCGAGGGAGATGGCTGGGGATAGGATGGCGAGGGAGCTATAGGATGGCGAGGGAGCTGGCTGGGGATAGGATGTCGAGGGAGCTGGCTGAGGATAGGATGGCGAGGGAGCTTGCTGGGGATAGGATGGTGAGGGAGCTATAGGATGGCGAGGGAGCTAGCTGAGGATAGGATGGCGAGGGAGTTGGCTGGGGATAGGATGGCGAGGGAGCTGGCTGGGGAAAGGATGGAGAGGGAATTGGCTGGGGATAGGATGGCGAGGGAGCTGGCTGGGGATAGGATGGTGAGGGAGCTATAGGATGGCGAGGGAGCTGGCTGGGGATAGGATGGCGAGGGAGGTTGCTGGGGATAGGATGGCGAGGGAGCTGGCTGGGAATAGGATGGCGAGGGAGCTATAGGATGCGAGGGAGATGGCTGGGGATAGGATGGCGAGGGAGGTATAGGATGGCGAGGGAGCTGGCTGGGAATAGGATGTCGAGGGAGCTGGCTGAGGATAGGATGGAGAGGGAATTGGCTGGGGATAGGATGGCGAGGGAGCTGGCTGGGGATAGGATGGTGAGGGAGCTATAGGATGGCGAGGGTGCTGGCTGGGGATAGGATGTCGAGGGAGCTGGCTGAGGATAGGATGGAGAGGGAATTGGCTGGGGATAGGATGGCGAGGGAGCTTGCTGGGGATAGGATGGTGAGGGAGCTATAGGATGGCGAGTGAGCTAGCTGGGGATAGATGGCGAGGGAGTTGGCTGGGGATAGGATGGTGAGGGAGCTATAGGATGGCGAGGGATCTGGCTGGGGATAGGATGGCGAGGGAGGTTGCTGGGGATAGGATGGCGAGGGAGCTGGCTGGGAATAGGATGGCGAGGGAGCTATAGGAGGGCGAGGGCGCTGGCTGGGGATAGGATGGCGAGGGAGCTGGCTGGGGATAGGATGGAGAGGGAATTGGCTGGGGATAGGATGGCGAGGGAGCTTGCTGGGGATAGGATGGTGAGGGAGCTATAGGATGGCGAGGGAGCTAGCTGAGGATAGGATGGCGATGGAGTTGGCTGGGGATAGGATGGCGAGGGAGCTGGCTGGGGAAAGGATGGAGAGGGAATTGGCTGGGGATAGGATGGCGAGGGAGCTGGCTGGGGATAGGATGGTGAGGGAGCTATAGGATGGCGAGGGAGCTGGCTGGGGATAGGATGGCGAGGGAGGTTGCTGGGGATAGGATGGCGAGGGAGCTGGCTGGGAATAGGATGGCGAGGGAGCTATAGGATGCGAGGGAGATGGCTAGGGATAGGATGGCGAGGGAGCTATAGGATGGCGAGGGAGCTGGCTGGGGATAGGATGTCGAGGGAGCTGGCTGAGGATAGGATGGAGAGGGAATTGGCTGGGGATAGGATGGCGAGGGAGCTTGCTGGGGATAGGATGGTGAGGGATCTATAGGATGGGAGGGAGCTGGCTGGGGATAGGATGGAGAGGGAATTGGCTGGGGATAGGATGGCGAGGGAGCTGGCTGGGGATAGGATGGTGAGGGAGCTATAGGATGGCGAGGGAGCTGGCTGGGGATAGGATGGCGAGGTAGCTGGCTGGGGATAGGATGGCGAGGGAGCTGGCTGGGGATAGGATGGCGTGGGAGCTGGCTGGGGATAGGATGGTGAGGGAGCTATGGGATGGCGAGGGAGCTGGCTGGGGATAGGATGGCGAGGAGCTAGCTGGGGATAGGATGGTGAGGGAGCTATAGGATGGCGAGGGAGCTGGCTGGGGATAGGATGGCGAGGTAGCTGGCTGGGGATAGGATGGCGAGGGAGCTATGGGATGGCGAGGGAGCTGGCTGGGGATAGGATGGCGAAGGAGCTAGCTGGGGATAGGATGGTGAGGGAGCTATAGGATGGCGAGGGAGCTGGCTGGGGATAGGATGGCGAGGTAGCTGGCTGGGGATAGGATGGCGAGGGAGCTGGCTGGGGATAGGATGGCGAGGGAGCTATAGGATGCGAGGGAGATGGCTGGGGATAGGATGGCGAGGGAGCTATAGGATGGCGAGGGAGCTGGCTGGGGATAGGATGTCGAGGGAGCTGGCTGAGGATAGGATGGAGAGGGAATTGGCTGGGGATAGGATGGCGAGGGAGCTTGCTGGGGATAGGATGGTGAGGGAGCTATAGGATGGCGAGGGAGCTAGCTGGGGATAGGATGGCGAGGGAGTTGGCTGGGGATAGGATGGCGAGGGAGCTGGCTGGGGAAAGGATGGAGAGGGAATTGGCTGGGGATAGGATGGCGAGGGAGCTGGCTGGGGATAGGATGGTGAGGGAGCTATAGGATGGCGAGGGAGCTGGCTGGGGATAGGATGGCGAGGGAGGTTGCTGGGGATAGGATGGTGAGGGAGCTATAGGATGGCGAGGGAGCTGGCTGGGGATAGGATGGCGAGGGAGCTGGCTGGGGATAGGATGGTGAGGGAGCTATAGGATGGCGAGGGAGGTGGCTGGGGATAGGATGGCGAGGGAGCTGGCTGGGGATAGGATGGCGAGGGAGCTGGCTGGGGATAGGATGGCGAGGGAGCTGGCTGGGGATAGGATGGTGAGGGAGCTATGGGATGGCGAGGGAGCTGGCTGGGGATAGGATGGCGAAGGAGCTAGCTGGGGATAGGATGGTGAGGGAGCTATAGGATGGCGAGGGAGCTGGCTGGGGATAGGATGGCGAGGTAGCTGGCTGGGGATAGGATGGCGAGGGAGCTGGCTGGGGATAGGATGGCGAGGGAGCTATAGGATGCGAGGGAGATGGCTGGGGATAGGATGGCGAGGGAGCTATAGGATGGCGAGGGAGCTGGCTGGGGATAGGATGTCGAGGGAGCTGGCTGAGGATAGGATGGAGAGGGAATTGGCTGGGGATAGGATGGCGAGGGAGCTTGCTGGGGATAGGATGGTGAGGGAGCTATAGGATGGCGAGTGAGCTAGCTGGGGATAGATGGCGAGGGAGTTGGCTGGGGATAGGATGGTGAGGGAGCTATAGGATGGCGAGGGAGCTGGCTGGGGATAGGATGGCGAGGGAGGTGGCTGGGGATAGGATGGCGAGGGAGCTGGCTGGGAATAGGATGGCGAGGGAGCTATAGGAGGGCGAGGGCGCTGGCTGGGGATAGGATGGCGAGGGAGCTGGCTGGGGATAGGATGGAGAGGGAATTGGCTGGGGATAGGATGGCGAGGGAGCTTGCTGGGGATAGGATGGTGAGGGAGCTATAGGATGGCGAGGGAGCTAGCTGAGGATAGGATGGCGATGGAGTTGGCTGGGGATAGGATGGCGAGGGAGCTGGCTGGGGAAAGGATGGAGAGGGAATTGGCTGGGGATAGGATGGCGAGGGAGCTGGCTGGGGATAGGATGGTGAGGGAGCTATAGGATGGCGAGGGAGCTGGCTGGGGATAGGATGGCGAGGGAGGTTGCTGGGGATAGGATGGCGAGGGAGCTGGCTGGGAATAGGATGGCGAGGGAGCTATAGGATGCGAGGGAGATGGCTAGGGATAGGATGGCGAGGGAGCTATAGGATGGCGAGGGAGCTGGCTGGGGATAGGATGTCGAGGGAGCTGGCTGAGGATAGGATGGAGAGGGAATTGGCTGGGGATAGGATGGCGAGGGAGCTTGCTGGGGATAGGATGGTGAGGGATCTATAGGATGGGAGGGAGCTGGCTGGGGATAGGATGGAGAGGGAATTGGCTGGGGAAAGGATGGCGAGGGAGCTGGCTGGGGATAGGATGGTGAGGGAGCTATAGGATGGCGAGGCAGCTGGCTGGGGATAAGATGGAGAGGGAATTGGCTGGGGATAGGATGGCGAGGGAGCTGGCTGGGGATAGGATGGTGAGGGAGCTATAGGATGGCGAGGGAGCTGGCTGGGGATAGGATGGCGAGGTAGCTGGCTGGGGATAGGATGGCGAGGGAGCTGGCTGGGGATAGGATGGCGTGGGAGCTGGCTGGGGATAGGATGGTGAGGGAGCTATGGGATGGCGAGGGAGCTGGCTGGGGATAGGATGGCGAAGGAGCTAGCTGGGGATAGGATGGTGAGGGAGCTATAGGATGGCGAGGGAGCTGGCTGGGGATAGGATGGCGAGGTAGCTGGCTGGGGATAGGATGGCGAGGGAGCTATGGGATGGCGAGGGAGCTGGCTGGGGATAGGATGGCGAAGGAGCTAGCTGGGGATAGGATGGTGAGGGAGCTATAGGATGGCGAGGGAGCTGGCTGGGGATAGGATGGCGAGGTAGCTGGCTGGGGATAGGATGGCGAGGGAGCTGGCTGGGGATAGGATGGCGAGGGAGCTATAGGATGCGAGGGAGATGGCTGGGGATAGGATGGCGAGGGAGCTATAGGATGGCGAGGGAGCTGGCTGGGGATAGGATGTCGAGGGAGCTGGCTGAGGATAGGATGGAGAGGGAATTGGCTGGGGATAGGATGGCGAGGGAGCTTGCTGGGGATAGGATGGTGAGGGAGCTATAGGATGGCGAGTGAGCTAGCTGGGGATAGATGGCGAGGGAGTTGGCTGGGGATAGGATGGTGAGGGAGCTATAGGATGGCGAGGGAGCTTGCTGGGGATAGGATGGCGAGGGAGGTTGCTGGGGATAGGATGGCGAGGGAGCTGGCTGGGAATAGGATGGCGAGGGAGCTATAGGATGCGAGGGAGATGGCTGGGGATAGGATGGCGAGGGAGCTATAGGATGGCGAGGGAGCTGGCTGGGGATAGGATGTCGAGGGAGCTGGCTGAGGATAGGATGGCGAGGGAGCTGGCTGGGGATAGGATGGAGAGGGAGTTGGCTGGGGATAGGATGGCGAGGGAGCTGGCTGGGGAAAGGATGAAGAGGGAATTGGCTGGGGATAGGATGGCGAGGGAGCTGGCTGGGGATAGGATGGTGAGGGAGCTATAGGATTGCGAGGGAGCTGGCTGGGGATAGGATGGCGAGGGAGCTATAGGATGCGAGGGAGATGGCTGGGGATAGGATGGCGAGGGAGCTGGCTGAGGATAGGATGGCGAGGGAGCTGGCTGGGGATAGGATGGAGAGGGAATTGGCTGGGGATAGGATGGCGAGGGAGCTGGCTGGGGATAGGATGGTGAGGGAGCTATAGGATGGGAGGGAGCTGGCTGGGGATAGGATGGAGAGGGAATTTGCTGGGGATAGGATGGCGAGGGAGCTGGCTGGGGATAGGATGGAGAGGGAGCTATAGGATGGCGAGGGAGCTGGCTGGGGATAGGATGGCGAGGGAGCTATAGGATGCGAGGGAGATGGCTGGGGATAGGATGGCGAGGGAGCTATAGGATGGCGAGGGAGCTGGCTGGGGATAGGATGTCGAGGGAGCTGGCTGAGGATAGGATGGCGAGGGAGCTTGCTGGGGATAGGATGGTGAGGGAGCTATAGGATGGCGAGGGAGCTAGCTGAGGATAGGATGGCGAGGGAGTTGGCTGGGGATAGGATGGCGAGGGAGCTGGCTGGGGAAAGGATGGAGAGGGAATTGGCTGGGGATAGGATGGCGAGGGAGCTGGCTGGGGATAGGATGGTGAGGGAGCTATAGGATGGCGAGGGAGCTGGCTGGGGATAGGATGGCGAGGGAGGTTGCTGGGGATAGGATGGCGAGGGAGCTGGCTGGGAATAGGATGGCGAGGGAGCTATAGGATGCGAGGGAGATGGCTGGGGATAGGATGGCGAGGGAGGTATAGGATGGCGAGGGAGCTGGCTGGGAATAGGATGTCGAGGGAGCTGGCTGGGGATAGGATGGAGAGGGAATTGGCTGGGGATAGGATGGCGAGGGAGCTGGCTGGGGATAGGATGGTGAGGGAGCTATAGGATGGCGAGGGTGCTGGCTGGGGATAGGATGGCGAGGGAGCTATAGGATGCGAGGGAGATGGCTGGGGATAGGATGGCGAGGGAGCTATAGGATGGCGAGGGAGCTGGCTGGGGATAGGATGTCGAGGGAGCTGGCTGAGGATAGGATGGAGAGGGAATTGGCTGGGGATAGGATGGCGAGGGAGCTTGCTGGGGATAGGATATTGAGGGAGCTATAGGATGGCGAGGGAGCTAGCTGGGGATAGGATGGCGAGGGAGTTGGCTGGGGATAGGATGGCGAGGGAGCTGGCTGGGGAAAGGATGAAGAGGGAATTGGCTGGGGATAGGATGGCGAGGGAGCTGGCTGGGGATAGGATGGTGAGGGAGCTATAGGATTGCGAGGGAGCTGGCTGGGGATAGGATGGCGAGGGAGCTATAGGATGCGAGGGAGATGGCTGGGGATAGGATGGCGAGGGAGCTATAGGATGGCGAGGGAGCTGGCTGGGTTTAGGATGTCGAGGGAGCTGGCTGAGGATAGGATGGCGAGGGAGCTGGCTGGGGATAGGATGGAGAGGGAATTGGCTGGGGATAGGATGGCGAGGGAGCTGGCTGGGGATAGGATGTCGAGGGAGCTTGCTGAGGATAGGATGGCGAGGGAGCTGGCTGGGGATAGGATGGAGAGGGAATTGGCTGGGGATAGGATGGAGAGGGAATTGGCTTGGGAAAGGATGGCGAGGGAGCTG
This sequence comes from Sander lucioperca, assembly GCF_008315115.2. Taxonomy (NCBI): domain Eukaryota; kingdom Metazoa; phylum Chordata; class Actinopteri; order Perciformes; family Percidae; genus Sander; species Sander lucioperca. The sequence continues at coordinate 2,440 of NW_023396153.1, read as the reverse complement.
GCTGGGGATAGGATGGTGAGGGAGCTATAGGATGCGAGGGAGATGGCTGGGGATAGGATGGCGAGGGAGCTATAGGATGGCGAGGGAGCTGGCTGGGGATAGGATGTCGAGGGAGCTTGCTGAGGATAGGATGGCGAGGGAGCTGGCTGGGGATAGGATGGAGAGGGAATTGGCTGGGGATAGGATGGCGAGGGAGCTGGCTGGGGATAGGATGGTGAGGGAGCTATAGGATGGCGAGGGAGCTGGCTGGGGATAAGATGGAGAGGGAATTGGCTGGGGATAGGATGGCGAGGGAGCTGGCTGGGGATAGGATGGTGAGGGAGCTATAGGATGGCGAGGGAGCTGGCTGGGGATAGGATGGCGAGGGAGCTGGCTGGGGATAGGATGGCGAGGGAGCTATAGGATGGCGAGGGAGGTGGCTGGGGATAGGATGGCGAGGGAGCTGGCTGGGGATAGGATGGCGAGGGAGCTGGCTGGGGATAGGATGGCGAGGGAGCTGGCTGGGGATAGGATGGTGAGGGAGCTATAGGATGGCGAGGGAGCTGGCTGGGGATAGGATGGCGAGGGAGTGGCTGGGGATAGGATGGCGAGGGAGCTGGCTGGGGATAGGATGGCGAGGGAGCTGGCTGGGGATAGGATGGTGAGGGAGCTATAGGATGGCGAGGGAGCTGGCTGGGGATAGGATGGCGAGGTAGCTGGCTGGGGATAGGATGGCGAGGGAGCTGGCTGGGGATAGGATGGCGAGGGAGCTATAGGATGCGAGGGAGATGGCTGGGGATAGGATGGCGAGGGAGCTATAGGATGGCGAGGGAGCTGGCTGGGGATAGGATGTCGAGGGAGCTGGCTGAGGATAGGATGGAGAGGGAATTGGCTGGGGATAGGATGGCGAGGGAGCTTGCTGGGGATAGGATGGTGAGGGAGCTATAGGATGGCGAGTGAGCTAGCTGGGGATAGATGGCGAGGGAGTTGGCTGGGGATAGGATGGTGAGGGAGCTATAGGATGGCGAGGGAGCTGGCTGGGGATAGGATGGCGAGGGAGGTTGCTGGGGATAGGATGGCGAGGGAGCTGGCTGGGAATAGGATGGCGAGGGAGCTATAGGATGGGAGGGAGCTGGCTGGGGATAGGATGGAGAGGGAATTGGCTGGGGATAGGATGGCGAGGGAGCTGGCTGGGGATAGGATGGTGAGGGAGCTATAGGATGGCGAGGGAGCTGGCTGGGGATAAGATGGAGAGGGAATTGGCTGGGGATAGGATGGCGAGGGAGCTGGCTGGGGATAGGATGGTGAGGGAGCTATAGGATGGCGAGGGAGCTGGCTGGGGATAAGATGGCGAGGGAGCTATAGGTTGGCGAGTGAGCTGGCTCAGGAGCTATAGGATGGCAAGGGAGCTAGCTGGGGATAGGATGGTGAGGGAGGTTGCTGGGGATAGGATGGCGAGGGAGGTGGCTGTGGATAGGATGGAGAGGGAACTGGCTGGAGATAGGATGGCGAGGGAGCATGCTGGGGATAGGATGGTGAGGGATTTATAGGATGGCGAGGGAGCTGGCTGGGGATAGGATGGCGAGGGAGCTGGCTGGGGATAGGATGGCGAGGGAGCTGGCTGGGGATAGGATGGCGAGGGAGCTGGCTGGGGATAGGATGGTGAGGGAGCTATAGGAGGGCGAGGGAGCTGGCTGGGGATAGGATGGCGAGGGAGCTGGCTGGGGATAGGATGGAGAGGGAATTGGCTGGGGATAGGATGGCGAGGGAGCTTGCTGGGGATAGGATGGTGAGGGAGCTATAGGATGGCGAGGGAGCTAGCTGAGGATAGGATGGCGAGGGAGTTGGCTGGGGATAGGATGGCGAGGGAGCTGGCTGGGGAAAGGATGGAGAGGGAATTGGCTGGGGATAGGATGGCGAGGGAGCTGGCTGGGGATAGGATGGCGAGGGAGCTGGCTGGGGATAGGATGGTGAGGGAGCTATAGGAGGGCGAGGGAGCTGGCTGGGGATAGGATGGCGAGGGAGCTGGCTGGGGATAGGATGGAGAGGGAATTGGCTGGGGATAGGATGGCGAGGGAGCTTGCTGGGGATAGGATGGTGAGGGAGCTATAGGATGGCGAGGGAGCTAGCTGAGGATAGGATGGCGAGGGAGTTGGCTGGGGATAGGATGGCGAGGGAGCTGGCTGGGGAAAGGATGGAGAGGGAATTGGCTGGGGATAGGATGGCGAGGGAGCTGGCTGGGGATAGGATGGTGAGGGAGCTATAGGATGGCGAGGGAGCTGGCTGGGGATAGGATGGCGAGGGAGGTTGCTGGGGATAGGATGGCGAGGGAGCTGGCTGGGAATAGGATGGCGAGGGAGCTATAGGATGCGAGGGAGATGGCTGGGGATAGGATGGCGAGGGAGCTATAGGATGGCGAGGGAGCTGGCTGGGGATAGGATGTCGAGGGAGCTGGCTGAGG
>NW_023396152.1:0-10530 GCF_008315115.2 Sander lucioperca | reverse complement strand
ATATTTTATCAATTCAATTCAATTTTATTTATAGTATCAAATCATAACAAGAGTTATCTCGAGACACTTTACAGATAGAGTAGGTCTAGACCAAACTCTGTAGTTTACGAAGCCCCAACAATTACAGTGGTTGCCTCAAGAGCAAGCATTAGCAGTAGCTATTGCGACAGTGGCAAGGAAAAACTCCCTTTTTTGTTAGGAAGAAACCTCGGACAGACCCAGACTCTTGGTAGGCGGTGTCTGACGGCACCAGTTGGGGGAGTGGTGAATGGTGGCATTAATAGTCATAATAAAGATAGTGAGACAGTGATCACAATGGTAGTCGTAGTAGTTCATGTCATAGTAGGGTACAGCAGGGCGTTACGGGGTGTAGTGTGGCACAGCAGCCTGGGTGGACGCGGTTGGACGCGGCAGGACGCAGTCGCACACTGTGGGGAATCGCGGAGCGTAGCAGGGTGTAGTAAGTCCATAGCGTCAGCTGCACCCAGGACCCCGGTGTAGGTGCCACCCAATTCCAAGGCGATGTTCTGGGTGAAGAAGAAGCAAAGGGACTCCGGGGAGAAAACTCCCCAGAGCTAGGTTAGTAACAGGCATTTCTGGGACTAAGATGCACACAAAAGGAGACAAGTGAAAAGAGAGAAGAGGGAGCGGCTCATTGTGTCCTTGGAAGGAGCTTCCCACAGCAGTCTAGAGTTATAATAGCATAACTAAGAGAGGCAGGCTAAAGAGAGGGCCCCTGGACCGGGCTCGTACTCTCCCCTGCCGGAACGGGCTTGTACTTCATGCCTCCCTCTACTCTACTCTACTATGCTGCAACTCCTCACTCCCTAACTATAAGCTTTATCAAAGATGATTGTTTTCAGTTTATTCTTAAATGTGGCGACGGTGTCAGCCCCCCGAACCCAAGTTGGGAGCTGGTTCCACAGGAGAGGAGCCTGGTAGCTGAAGGCTCTGGCTCCCATTCTACTTTTAGAGACTCTAGGAACCACAAGTAGCTCTGAGTTCTGGGAGCGCAGTGCTCTAGTGGGAAAATAAGGTACTAAGAGCTCTTCTATGTATGATGGTGCTTGACCATTTAGTGCTTTGTAGGTCAGGAGAAGGATTTTAAATTCAATCCTGGATTTTACAGGAAGCCAATGCAGAGAAGCTAATACAGGAGAAATGTGATCTCTTTTGTTAGTTCTTGTCAGAACACGTGCTGCAGCATTCTGGATCAGCTGGAGGGTCTTGAGGGACTTATTTGAGCAGCCTGATAGTAAAGAATTACAGTAGTCCAGCCGGGAAGTAACGAATGGAATTTCTGTTCCACAAGTGAAAAATTAAAACAGGGTGCAACACATTAATGTAACAGTGTTTCTACCAAAATATACTGAGGCTCTGAAATCTGTATGAGCTGTAATCAGATTAATAAGAGTGTAAGTCCATGTCCATTTATCTAGTTAATACTGCCACCTAGTGGGAATTCAGTACAAAGAGAGGGATTTATTCATTGTTGTTGCAAACTGCAGTATTTCAGCTGAGTCATATTTATCACATAAACAGAATAATGACACTCAAAGATGTAGATATGATTTTAGTTATTGATGATTTTATTATTTTATTTCTAACTAGAAACTAAACTCAAACTAAAAACTCGGACCAAACTGTAACTCTGAATATCTCCAGTGATGGTTCCTGGTAATAATGTGATACCATGGAGGTAAATAAAGTTTTTCCTGGACAAAGTAAACTTGTTATTAGGACTCGTTGCTCTGCAGTGAGGGTCCCAGATGACAAACATGTTCTTTACACTTCATTCACTGCAGCAGAGTGTTGGTTCATTAAAAGAAGAACTAAGTGAAAACACAGCATTAGGTTTTAGACTCAAAGTGACAACACGGAGTATTAAGCCCTATTAGCACTGGGTTAGTATTACCTGGTGACTTCTAGTCATTGGTGATAATTACGGAGGTTGTCTGTGATCTTAATCACGTGTGAATCGACCAGGTCTGTTATTTGTCAAGTAAAAATTCCCCCACAAATGACCTACCATATTTCTCCAGACTCTACTGGGCCCGGCCCAAAACCATATGGAACCCCGACCCAAGTGTCGTGCGGCAGCCTCGCCCTGGGCGAACATTTCTTTTCTTCTCCCTCAACCGTTATTGTGCAGCCGTTAAGTTTTATTCACAGTTTATTAAAGTGCCCATATTATGAAAAAAACACTTTTTCTGGGATTTGGGGTGTTATGTTGTGTCTCTGGTGCTTCCACACACATACAAACTTTGAAAAAAATCCATCCATGGTGTTTAGAGTGAGATACAGTTTCTGAATGTGTCCTGCCTTCAGTCTCTGGGTGAGCTGTTCAAAATCGGCACGGCTTGTGACGTCACAAGCCGAAACGAGCAGGCTAACCGCAACCATTAGCTCGTAGCGTTAGCGTTAGCATGCTAACGCTAATGCTAACGCTAGCATGCTACCTCGTTCTCAATAGCAAAGCACTGCTACAACACACACAAGTTCACCATAATCTACAAAAGAACTACTTACATGTGCGCCCTCATTTAGAAGTCTCCCAGCTAATCCTGCCTTATAACTGACCGAAGTTGTAGAAACAGCCTTTATTTTACTGTCTATGGAGCTAGCTAGCTGACATGATCTACATCTGAGCTACTGGGCATGTGCAAGTGCAATCAAAGATAGTACAGAAGAAGAAGAAGAAGAAGAAGAAGAAGAAGAAGAAGAAGAAGAGAGGGCCGTTTCTCAATCTGTGTTCTTCTATTGACTTGTGTTCTTCTGTCCCTGTGAAACGTCATCTCGTGTTGCCCAAGTACTGTGCCAATACACAAGTTCGCATTTCACCAAGAACAGTTAAGATTCCCGGAAATGTTCTTGACACGCCCATTTTACCGAGGATGCATTGGTTGGTAACTTGTATGAACTTCGCTGCACCCGTATCCCAACATTCATTTCGGCATTCAATGATGGTCGGGTTTCCGGTACATAGACAGCCCAAAAACGGGACAATTTTAACAATTTTCGCCATCTTATTCATCACCAAATTAACTTCTGACCACATTTTAGGCAAGAAATGAACGGTTTAGATTTCGAATATAGGCAGTCTTGCGAAAATCTTTGCCGAATTGACAATTTGCTCCAAAGTTTTCGGAGTTTTCGGAGCTCCGTGAAGTGAGGCGGCCGCCAGCTTGCGCCTGCCCCGGCCGCTAGCTCGTCGCTCGGATAGTCACGCTCAGAGACCCCGCTGGAAGCCAGAGGTCTCTTAGACCGGTCCCGTAAATAAGAGGCTTTTATTTCGCCGTTGACGGATCGTTTGTTTAAATATCACAACACATGTCCATCATAAGATTAATGGGAACCTGTGGTTAACTGTCTTTTCAGAGTTAAACTCCACAAGCACACACACACACACACACACACACACACACACACACACACACACACACACACACAAGGGGGAGAGAGATATACACGTTTCTTTTCGGGAGACTTGTTTAAATTATGCCATAGGCTATACATTTACGTATATATAGATTTAGTATTTTTTTGGTGTATTTGTTTTCTGATTTATTAGAAGTTGAGTTTCAGTCTGTATGATAAATCAACAGTTGTACATAAAGTGGTAACATGCTGACATGTTATGTAGACTAAAAGGGAGACACCAACCTTTATAATTTGAATTGCTAATGTCCATCTCCCTGGGCATATACAGTGCACTACAATAATATAGAAATGATCACGATCATGAACACATAGGACACACCAGTGCATGCCTACTTATTTTTTAATTTAAACTGACTTAAACTTATACACTAATAATAGTAGGGATCACGTTCCACTCTTTTGAATAAGTAAGGAGTGTTTGAGCTAAACCATAAACAATAAAATTAAAGCTCAATAAGATTTATTTTTCAATATTATTGCAATAGTTGTAACATTGTGAGGTTTTCTTGTCCGGAGATTGTTTTAATATAAAGTGGTTATATTGTTGTGGTTTTTATTTCTAGCTGTTATTTTGGAGCCCTGCTGGTAGCCTCTGTGCTGGGGGGGTTGAGCAATAACAGGAAGTATGCATCGTCTCAAACTCTTAACAGTGTTTTCTGTGCTTGTGAACGAATGAAGTTCATTCTTCCAGGTACAACTAGCAAGAACGTTCTCCCCAAGAACACAAGTCTGTTCTTTGCATTCTTGGTATTGGGAAACGGCTGGTGTCTCACTCTGTAGCTAAAACAGAGACCAGCTGAAAAGAGGAGCTGCAGCAGTGAGAGAGAGCGGTGCAGTACAACAAAGATATGGTGTTTTTTGAAAATTAAACCATGTAAACCTATTCTGGTACAACCTTAAAATACAATTATGAACCTGAAAATGAGCATAATATGGCTGCTTTAATATCTGACGCTGTCCAAACTGCTCCAAATTCAAAACCCAAGTTCACTGGGTACCCAGGAAGTCACGTGTGAAGTAGATCAGATGAACGGTTCATGAGATATTTAAAAGACAACGGACACACACACACACACACACACACACACACACACACACACTCAGAGGGACCTTGATTTATAGTTAGATATAGACTAGAGAGTTTATAAAATAAATCAAAAAACGACAGTGCTTTGTAATTGTATTAAGGTCATTGGTAACATGTGGGCAACACCTAATAGTTACTGTGCCAAAAGGAATCCAGTACATCTATCAGTATCTTGATATCTTTAATGATACATTGACGTTGGTAGAAGGTATAGCTATCCAGCTAATAAGAATTCTTCATATTACTAGAGTGGAATGGAATATATTGTCTACGTCACCCTCCAAACTACTGTGACCAAGACGGTCACTACCACTGTGTATCCTCAGTTTTGAAATATATCTGCAGTAGTTGAACATTTTTCAAACTGAGTGAAACCTTCACTGAGGTTCTGAATGAGAGGATCTGGAGTTTGGAATCCTTTTTTAGTTCAGTATGAACGGTTACTAAAACACCCAGCTATTGTGTCCAGTCCTAGCTCGCTGTAGCTAACGTCTGGGTTGTCAGTTGTTGTGCTGTATTCACACAAACTGCAAGAACACAAACCGTCAATTTACAGATTATATACAGACAGAAATTGACTAGATATAGATCACATTAAGACTGGACAGATCTTTAAACTGTATTGAACTACTGTTTGTTAAATCTGAGACTGACTTTTTTCTCCAATCACATTTAGATGGTGAAAACTAAATTCTCACTCAACAGGAAACTAAGTTCAGGAGTTTTTCTCAGTGTTGCCACAAGCACTAACATATTTGTTTTTTTTCTTTTAGGTGAAGGAACTGAAGAAGGTGAGTCCTGATTTTGATGCCGTGATCTCTACATCAACAAGTATGTGATGTAACTCTTTACTGATCATTTTTCAGGTTACTTTATTTGTACCTGTAAGTAGATTTGTCTGCAGCAAGAGTATGACATCCATCATGACCCACAACTAAGAAAACACACCAAGAACTGACACAAGTTCTCTACTACTCTCTAATCTAATACAAATAGAAATACTCAAGGTTCCACCAATTAGAGAGAGAGAGAGAGAGAGAGAGAGAGAGAGAGAGAGAGAGAGAGAGAGAGAGAGAGAGAGAGAGAGAGAGAGAGAGAGAGAGAAGCAATTTTGGAAAGGGGGGTGTTGAGGTGCCCTTGGGGGGCGTTTGTTTGAAAGCTAGTTTAAACCAAAGATTCCCAATAACAACATGTTTACTCTTTAAACTACTGAACCAGTGGTCTCCATTAAAAGCTGCCAGACGTCACTGTGACTGGACCAGACGGGGATCAGAACTCTTCCTCTCTTCTTCTGTCAGCTTTGTTTGGGGCTCCGCGCTGCCTTCACGGAAACGGGACGTCAGAGCATCATCTTAAATGAGCTCCGTGCTTCAGCATGAAGCTCCGTTCAGATAAAGAAAAAAACGTTCTTGTAGAAGCGATAGAGGCAGTGATGTCACTGTTTACTGTACGGGACTCTCACACCTCCTCTAAACGCAGCGTGATGTGGGTTGTGTTTCTCCAAACGTTTTTCTGCTATTTACTCGCAAGACAGGCGATAGTAAACCTAGACTCTTCAGCATCAACAAAGGGCTCTCACTAACTTTAAAAGGTCGGGAACTTATTTCCTTCTGCTTTTACCCTTGATAAGTGCCAGCTTGTTTTCTGTTGGAACAATTCCATTATAGATTTAGATTTGAATGAAAAATAGATCTGAATGTTTGCTAGCTGTTTCTGATTGGCTACTGTTAGTGTTGGTAATACCTAATTAAAGTTTGAATGTTACATATCTAGTCATTCTGATTGGCTGCTGTTATTTAAACGAATGTCAAATGGTTGCATTTTTTTAAACACCTGTAAATATAATTTCTCACATGGCTTTTTTGATACCTGGGAAACTAATACATATGTCGTTTATCATTCAATGATATGATTTTTTGATTATTTTGATAACAATGGGGGGGCGTTAGGGACCTGGATAATGGATAGGGGGGCGCTGGCCCAAAAGAGGTTTAGAACCACTGAAATAAATAATCTCTCAAATAAAGTCAAGATGAAAGCAGGTTTACAATCCAGTTAAAATCCTATCCTCTGTAACTGTCTGGTGTACAGGGATGCTGGGTTAAGTTGTGGCTCCCCAATCAGCTGACTGGACCATTTCACTATCTCACCAAACCATGACACCAAGGAAAACAACAAGACTGATGGTGTGTCTCCATTGTCAGCGTCTTTTTCCCGCTTCCCATTCATTTCTATGGGAGCGCCGTGCAATGCATTCTGGTAGCGTCGGGGGACTTTGGGGAAGCGGGGCGAGTCGAATCTGAACAGATTCTGTTATTCAAACAACGCTGGATTGTAGTTTAAAACTTTTACAGCAAACTAATAAAATGCCGGGTTTTATTCTGGCTTAGTGCATAAATAACGTTCCAGTTAATGGGTACGGCACGGAGAGAACATTGACTGAAGGCTCGATTAGCGGTTAGCTCCAGTTAGCGCCAGTTAACTCCAAATATAGATCAGCCTAAGCGGACTTAAATAAAAATAAATTAAGTATGAAACAATTAAGGGTGTCACAATTTCACAACAATCGAAATTAAGTCACAATCTTGAATATCGAATAGAAAAATGGAATCGTTGATACTGCCACGCCCCCATGTCACGTCTTGTCAGCTTGTCAAGCGGAAAAAAACACGTGTTGAAGTGCTGCGAGTCAGTCGACCTCCTGTAAGTTAGCTACAGCCAGTCAGAAGATAGCATGGCAACTGCAGATGCTGGAGACCCATCGACACAACTTGAGCCCCTCCTCTTTCACTGAAGTGTGTGAAAGTGTGGAAGTATTTTGGATTTCCAGTGAGTTATGTTGACAACGTTCGCGTTGTCGACAAAAAAGCCACAGTTTGAAAGCTCTGCTATGTGTGTGTACCACATCAGGGTGACCACGGGGTTTTAAAAAGTATTAAAAGGTAGTAAATCAAATTAGTACAAATTAAGGCCATTAAAAGGTATTAATCGCCATTTTACGAGGTATTATTTTTTTAATAATTTTGTTTGCAAACTATGAGTTGTCAATTTATTTTTTATGTCTATTTAAGTTGATCTTTGTGTGATATTATATCCTACCCTGCATCTGGTGATAGCCTATCTTAGCCTGACAAGCCAGACCCACATCCAGATGTTGGGTCTGGGAACTCACCATTGGCAGGGCTCAACCCGAGGGGCGGGATAAACGGTTGTCTTTCTAATTGCACGCTACAACCAGGCAGAGCAACGAAGAAGCTAGCGGAGCTAGTTGATAGATTCAACTTTTGCCGTAACCGGTCAGCAAAACTCCGAACACATCTTCCTTTTTTAAGAATGACTTCAGTGCCATTCTTTGTTCTTTTCTCAAAGAAAAGCTTAACTCCAAGTCTTCCAGAAGGCCAAAGCCGATTCCAAAGACCGCTGTTAGCCAGCAGCAGCTCTTCTTTGTTTTGGTTTCATACTCAGATCATCAAGATGTCGGACATACTAAATAGGGCTGAACGATTAATTGCATTTGCGATAATATCGCGATATGTTAAAACGCGATTTCCTAATCGCAAAGGCTGCGATTTGGTCACATGACTCGCGAGAGCAAATCAGTCTGCACTCTGCAGAGAAAGCATCAACTAGCACGCTAACGCTACGCCGTACCTTGAGCTGATTTCTGTCATTCAAACAACTCTGAGTTGTAGTTTAAAACTTTTACAGCCATTTTAATAAAATGAAGGGTTTTATTCTGGTTTGAGTCCATACATGCAGTTAATGGATACAGGCACACAGAACTGAAGGCTCGGTTGGCAACGATTAGCTCTGATTAGCTGTTAGCTCCGGTTAGCGGTTAGCTCCGTTATAAAGATATGGAGTGGAGGAGCTGCCACTGAGAGGGGTAACAACCAGACTCTGATAAATGACGTTAGGGGAGCTTTCACGGCAGCGTGGCCGCGGTGTTTCAACAGTTTTATTAGTACAGTTAATCCCACGGCAAGAACACCAGCAACTAGCTAACGTAACGATAGCCTCTCTGAGCAAGTGCACACGGCAGCACGCAACTACACGAGGGGGAGGGGCTGGAGGCAGCTCCTCTCTGTACACTGTAAAAAATTACACTGGTGTGTGTGTGTGTGTGTGTGTGTGTGTGTGTGTATAGATATATACTATATACTATATTTTTACTTATTTAACTGTCTAGTGTGTAATTGTGTGTTCATACTATAAATTATTATATTATTATTCTTTGTTGAATAATACAGAAGACTAAGACCTTAAAAAAATAATCGAATCGCAATATTTGGGAAAAAAAATCGCAATTAGATTATTTTCAAAAATCGTTCAGCCCTAATACTAAAACATCTCCCATACTGTTTTAGCCTACACATGTTAGTGTGGAACTTCAGACCAACCAGAATGATTTTAATCCTGATGTTACTGAGCTGTAGTCAGAGCTGAAAGAAGTACTCTGATTCTTTATTGGAGTGAAAGTATCAAAACCACCAAGTAAAAGTCCTGCATTCAAAATGACTACTTCACTAAAAGTATAGACGTATCAGTAAAATTTACTTAAAGTAGCAAAAGAACAAACAAGTATTATATTTTATAAGCTGATCATATGTTTTGTATGTAAGATCAAAGTAACTAATTATTAAATACGTCTGATAAATGTAGTGCAGTAAAAAAATCCTCTGAAATGTAGTGAGGTACAAGTATAAAGTAGTATATAATGCAAATACTCGAGTTATTTACCTCAAAATTGTACTTTTACTGCTCATGAAACATTAACGTCTACATAAATAACTTAGCTAAGCTGTGTGTTTAGCTGGATGGGTAATATTTTCTTTTAATAAAGCTAATCAGCTGTAACAACAACTGTCATAAAAACAAGAGTTAACCCAGAGTCAATCATTGACTTGTACCTGTGAGCCTCAGCTCAGGGTTTAGAGAACACATTTCACAGACGTCAGATATAAACATCACCCTCCTCCTCCTCCTCTTCTTCACTACTGAGACTAAAACCAGAACCAACTCTCAGCTGTGTATCCGAGCAGGAGGAAACTGTCCAGAAGATCAGAGCTAACATCTCTGTTCCTGGTGACATTCATCCTACGGCTGGTTTTATCTGCAAAGAGTTTTAGATTTCAGGTTTCAGGAGAATGCTCCTTCAGTTGTTCTCTTTGTGTAGACTGAGATGTTCAATCTGCTGTATATGATCTGTGTTCCATTCTGAGTCTTATGTTAACTTTCTATCTTCTGTTTCAGAGTCTCCCAATGAATGGATTGTTGCATTGATTGTTGGATTGATTGTTTCATTGATTGTTGCATTGATTGGATGGATTGGAACGACTGTTGCTGTAGCAGTTCTTGCTGTTATTGTTATTCGTCAAAATAGGCGTATAGCCAAGTATATAAACAGTAAGTTTAATAAAATATTGTATCAACATATTCATGATGAGCAGACAACACAACACATTATTTATATATGTATGTCATGTTTAGAGTCGTTGAGGTTGTTTTATCTTCAGTCATTAATCATTGTGTTGGTATTTACACCAGAGTAGGATCAAGTCAGTTGGGATTTACTTCTTAACTTGTTTTCCTTACTGCAGCATCACAAGACCCAGGAAACCAATCTAGGTAAGGAAAAAAGTACATTCTTATAGTAAATACTTTATTAGATATTGTTTTGTTAAGTTTAGTCTAGTAATGTCTGTCCTATAATCAATTATAATCAGGAAACCAGATACATGTGACCTCACTATGTAATCTCACTGTGGGATCCAGATCATTTACAGGTCTCACACACTTCCACTTTGCTTTCTAGTTCTGTAAGTTTAGTAACATTCACTATCAATCATGTATCAAGATGGGTGTTTGTTTTCATTTAGTGCATCATGTTTTAAGTACAAATTAGGCCCAGCACACTTAGAGAAGAGGCTCTTCTGGGTGACAGGTCAAAGCTGAGATAGGCACATTATGATATGTATAAAACTATAAAAACTAAATAGTGT
>NW_023396151.1:0-10719 GCF_008315115.2 Sander lucioperca | reverse complement strand
AAACTGAGAACGGTGTTAATTAATATTTAGTAATCAAACATTAGTAACATATCCATAATAAAAATGACTATTTGCAGTTTGGAATCACATTGAGCTGAATTCAACAAATTTTATTTATTTATCAATTACATTTTACTCAGTTTTGTTTGAATAAAATCAGCTGTGAATCATTAAGAAGAATTTAATTATATTTTATCGGGAAAGTCAAAGATGCAGAAAATTAATACATTTTACTCATTGGGAGGTCTTTGGATTTAATCATCTAACACTTCCGCTCCAGCTATTTTCAGCCACATGGACATCGTCATCGGACATTTCAGATACTGCCATTTTCCCAAAGGTAAGACTTGTTTAATTATTGTAAGTTGTAAACATTTTACAACAAGTTGCTGTAACAGTTAGCAGTTGAACATTGTTTTGCATTGCTGCAAGTTACCCAACAGTCCAACTTTACTGGCTGAAAGTGAAAATAAAGATATGTTAGCCTAACTTAACGTTACAGTACTGCCTAATGTTTAGACTAAAAGCGTGGCAATGAATGACTGAAAAAGTAGTTGGTTAAATATCAAAATTTCATGTGATTTTTCCAAGTATAAGGTATAATGGCCTTTAAGATACCAGCTAACATATTCTACTGTTGACAATTTTCCTGGCATCGGCCTGCGCCTCCACCCCTCCCCTGCCGTAACAAGCTAAATGAACTAACGTTAGTCTGTTACTGTGTTTTGTGGACGCTATGGAGGGTGTGCTAATCCCAAGTTCACAGAGGCTCCATGTTAAGTAATGTTAGCCACGCAGTTTCATGTCTCAATTCACGGTAACATACAACGAGGCACAACAGCAGATGGCATAAACCTTTTCAGTTTTTCTCTGTCGGAGTATACCTTCAAACCGGTTTCAGCACGTGCTGACAGATTACACCGGCGAGCTGCGTCTGAGGTCAGTAAATTAGACCATGGTGCAGACTTTGCGCTGCCAGAGAGAGGCTTCGTCCGTCTGTTTGCAACAACAGATTTAGCTATTTAGCTATTATGTTAGCATGTCATGCTCAGTATATCCAAATTCTGTCAACAACGTGTCTCCACAAAACAGAATAAATCTAATTTAGGCGATGGACCTTCTTATAGAATAATAAGACCAAAATAAATACCAGAAAGACAGACCGTATTCTCACGAAAAAAGGATCATAATACCTTTAATAAATGATTTGCCTGATAAATTTTCTTTGTCAGGTTCACTCTTCATTTTTATTTGCATACTACTTGTTTCAGTGTCCCTAAGCCTTAATAATTACTGTTGCAAACCACAGTTTTTTATGATTTGCCATATTTTATGGAAGTAAATGTCCTGTAAGTGTGTCTGACTAGTTTGACCTTGTGTCAGAGTCTACTGGGTTATTTTAATGCAGTTCTGTACTTACTGTAACTATAGTTAATTATATAGGTAGGTGTTATCGTGGTGTGGTGGTCTGTCACAGACTAACTACTCTTTACCTGAGAAAGATCACCTGTGGTTGAAACAATTGTGGTACTATGAATGCACATAAAGTACAAGACAGAGGTGTGCCACCTTTTATAGTATGCCAGTTTCAGCTCCTTGTGGTTACACATTTTCACTTTGTTGCTTGTGTGTTTTGTATGTTCCTGACAGAAATGTGCATGATAATGATAAAAAAAAAAACTGTTACCTCAGTGACTATGATTTTCGTCATCTGTGAACAAACAAGTGTAAACTGTTGGTGTTTGTTTAGTTACTCCTTATATGTTACCTCTTATGTATGTGTAAAATACAAACTTTTCCAATTGAATTTAAGCTCATTTGAATTTCTTTCCAGGTGCATGAAGAGTCTTTGACTGAAATTTGTCAACAGGTATGTATTTGACTTGTATGCAAAACACAAAATGCTGTGTTACCACATTTCACATAGAGTACATGTTATGTAAAGATTTATACACTGTTTGTTTTGCAATACAATATTTGATTATTACTATGTCTTGTATCAACATTTGCTGGTTAAAAGCAGATTTGCTGCAGTTTTGATTTTCAATTATCAAAACCTGTGAACCTTGAAATTTAAACAGCAGAAAATATAGAAATACTGATAACATATTTCTCATAGACATACAATTAAGTGATGATAACAGGGCATGAAGTTAACTTTTTTGACCACCAGCCACTGTGGCAGGTGGATTTTTAAATCCACCTGCCACAGGGTCTTTTTACCAGCCACTTTTTTTTGTGTCGTAAAGGTGAAAAACAGGAATTGCTGTGTCTCTATGATCCTATCCTGTCCTATTGATGGTAGCCTACTCGTGGACATTGCTCCGTCATCACGTGCTGTAGTATGGGGGCCCGCCTTGATAATCCTGCATAGGGGCCCGGTGTTGGCTCGTTACGCCACTGCATATAAGAGATGAGATGACAAAATCAGGAGTAGCCTACGCGCACCACCACAACAACAAAACACTGGTGAATGCGCACCATAACACAAGAATTTTTTTTGTATAGTTCTTAAAAATAAAAAAATAAATAAAAGGGAAACTTGTTTTGGGGAGAATAATACTTATTACTATTAATTCATTATTCTGGGCTGAGATTTCCTAGGAACCTTACCAAAAAGGCTCAGGATGCTGCAAATGTTGGTAAAATATGAAAAAGGCTGGTGGATTTAAGATACAAAATAAGAATGTATTGAATGAATCAAATATGAACATATCTGTCATTGTCAGTGGCTTGTTGATCTTTACATTGTTAGTTAATTTCCTATCCTGGCCTGGGACACACATTCATACGGTTTCATTGGACTTTAACTTATCATTACACTTACAATAACGAGAGTAGCTGTCCTCAATTTAGGTCATCGTGTACGTCTCATCTGCGTTTTTTCCTGCATCCACCTTGTGCGTTTGTGTGTGTGTGTGTGTGTGTGTGTGTGTGTGTGTGTGTGTGTGTGTTTGTGTGTGCGCGTCAGTCGCGGGGGAAACGGAGCAGCCCCGCCCGCTGCAGAGAGCCGACAGTATTGAAACAGCAGCAGCTTCAGTGACAGCGTACATTGATGTTAAAATGTATACATGTTGGCAGGACGATCTGAAATGTTTTGCACGGTCTTTCGCTGTACGTTTTGTTGATAAATGTGAGATGTTCGAGTCACACACACGTCTCGTCTTCATATCAGAAACTAGGAAATTAACTTTACCCGTTCTCACTCCCGCTTGGTCAGTGGCTGCACGTGGGACTGCTGGGATTGTGTGAGTATGGAAATTGCGATAGGGGGCCCCGGCTGTCAATCAATGTCTTCCAGTGATGCAGGCCCCTGATTGGACCAGGCCCGTAAGCAACGGCGTACCCTGCTTACCGATAGTTAAGTGTCTGAATCACTCAATTCTCATTGGCTACCCGACTCAACGTGGCAGGTAGATTGACAGTTTCACCCGCCAATCACAAAAGTTACCCGCATTTGGCGGGTGGGCGGGTGCCAATTTCATGCCCTGGATGATAACACATTGTTTGCACATACTTTTTCACACCCTAGTTACCATTTACGGGAATTGTATTACGTTGACACTAATTAAGCAAATTTTCTTTCAAATAGTTTATTGCAAAAATTAGATGTCAGACAAAAACTAAATTTGAACATAATATGTACGCAACATCAACAAACACTAAAAAAACAATACTGAAATCAAAGGTGCCCAATCTCTTTCATGGCATGATACATTATTTCATTATTACACCTATTATCGATGTAGGCTACTAGTTATACAGTAAGTTAATAAGACCTTTTTATTTTTTACTACCTTAGGTTTTGTCCGATGGGATGGCAGTGTAAGATCTGCAAGTCTTTGTCTGCCACAAAGGGGGATCTACTAAAGCATTACAGACTACAACACGCAACATCTGGTCGTGGGCAATCCCAGCCATGTCTATATGACAGTTGCCCTTGCACATTTAAAACTCAGAGTGCCCTTCGCACACATTTGTCCAGGTACCATGCAGCTGAACAAACTCTACATCCAGGAATAATCTCAGCTTTTAAGTGTATAGTTTGCAACGCTTATTTTTCTACAGAGAAGGACTACTTTCAGCATATTGGAAATCATTTGAAGTGCCACGAAACAGCCTTTTGTGTATTTGAAGGATGCGACTTTAGGACAAATATATACAACACATATCTGAAACACAAAAGCAGAAGACACAAATCTTATTCTTTGAGTGATTTTAAGCAAGACGTGTATGGGAGTCACCATAACCAGACTTTTGACCATTCTGATGTACCAGAGGCCAGTGACCATGAGGGCACTAGTTTAAATTGTGATCAGGAAAGTGCATCTTGCTTAGTTCTTCAAAGAATTGCCTTACTTCTGCTGAAGCTAGAAAGCATATATAATGCCTCAGGGAAGTGCATTGATGCGTTGGTTGAAGACCTTCAGTTCATTTCATCTTCAGCATCTGTTGCAGCTGTTAGAAACATACTTGATTCAACATTGAAGTTTAATAACTGCATTGTTGACCAGGCCATCCTAACTGACTTGGCAGAACAATTGTGTAACTTCCATCCCATTAGTACAGCACTTGCAGCAGGTTGTCCGCTTGGTTCGGCTTTTAAGAGAAGGAAGTATTTTAAGTTACATTTTCAGTGTGTCGATCCTGTTGAATATATTCTTGATTCACAAAAGAACAAGACGTTTCAATATGTGCCTATTCTAGAGACTCTGCAGGAAGTCTTGAAGAATAAAGACATTGCTGAGAGAATCTTATCCAAACATTCAAACAGCACTGGATATATTAAATCATTTTGTGATGGCAAATGTTTCAAGAAAAATGACTTCTATGCTGGAGAAGAAACAAGACTCTCTATAATCCTTTATGTTGACGACTTTGAGGTGTGTAACCCGCTTGGAACTTCGAGAAAAAAACACAAAATAACAGCCGTTTATTGGGTTTTGGCAAATGGGTTGTCCAAGTTGCAATCTGCATTATCGTCAATTCAGCTAGCTTTACTTTGCAAAGCTGTTGATGTCAAGCAGTTTGATTACAAAGCAGTTTTGGAACCACTCTTGAAAGATCTTGCCACTCTAGAACAGAAAGGGATTTTCATTTCTACTGTTGGACAGAATCTTAAAGGCACTGTACACTGTGTTGTAGCTGATAATCTCGGTGCACATTCAATCAGTGGACTAGTTGAAAGTTTCACAGGGCCATACATCTGTAGATTTTGTCTTGGACATTCTTCAGAGTTCCAGACACACGAAGTGCGGACTGGGGTGTTTCCACCTCGGACAAAGAAGGACCATAGTTTGCATGTGCAAACTGTGAGAGAAAATCCAAATTTAACACATTGCTTTGGCGTAAAGCGGTCGTGTCCATTGACTGATAAATTGAATAATTTTCACTTTGTCTCTGGGTACCCACCAGATGTGCTACATGACCTTTTTGAAGGCATAGTCCCAAGAGAATTAGCATTGTGTTTCCAGATTTTTACCAAGAAGAAGTACTTTAATTTGACTGTACTCAACGAGTTAATCACACTTTTTCCCTATAAGGGCTCGGACAAAGCCAACAGCCCTCAAGAAATCCCTCAAAACTACATTTATCGCAAAACTATAGGTGGAAATGCCCATGAAAATTGGGCCCTTATACAGTTGTTGCCACTCATTATTGGATCGCGGATACCTGAGGGTGATCCTGCCTGGCAGGTTCTTCTGACTTTAAAAGACATCGTTGAATTGGTGGTTGCCCCTGTTCACACAGCTGAAACTATTGCATACCTTGACTTTAAAATATCTGAACATCGTGATAGATTCTTAGCAGTTTTTCCTGAAGAGACACTGACACCCAAACACCATTTTTTGGAACACTATCCTGGATTAATTGAAGAATATGGGCCTCTGGTTGGTGTATGGACAATGCGCTTTGAAGCAAAACACAGCTTTTTTAAGCAGATTGTGAGGCACACTAAAAACTTTAAAAATGTATTGTTGACCCTTTCTACAAGACATCAAATGATGATGGCATACCACTTGTATACAGACATTGGAAAACAGGCATTGTGTGTAACAAAAATATCTGTCGTGCCTTTAGATGTGCTGCATTCAGACATACAGGAAGCTTTAAGAAAAACATCACCGCGTCTGTGTACTGTGCAGTTAGCTAACACTGTCAGCTACTATGGAACAAGGTACACTGTTGGGATGATCCTGTCCTATGGCTCTACTGGTGGACTACCTGACTTTGCTGAGATTGTTCAGATAGCCATTTTGGACAACTGTATATATTTTATTGTAAAGTTACTTGCTGCCTGGTATGAAGAGCATATACGATCTTTTTACCTGGAGGTCACTGGGAAAATGGCTCTTTTGGATCAGCAGAAACTTGGTGACGTCTACCCCTTGGCCGCGTACAGTGTGGGAGGAAAACGCTTGGTTACACTCAAACGTCACATCTGTTGTGCATTTTAGGTAATTGGAATGAATTATGTTATTCTTTACATCTTACAATATCTATACTGTAGCACATTTGTCTGGAAGTGCACCATACTAACTAAATTAGTCCATCAGTAAGAGTTTCAGTTGCTGGCTTTGGTGGTGGATTTCATTTTATTGGCATCCTACTGATATAACCTTTATTTGAAGAGCGTTGTCTATCTATTTATTCTGGTGGCACACACCAGGCTCTTAATTACATTGTTCATTGTTAAGTCTAGTGTCATGTTAAATTTCTGCTTGCTATTGAACTTTTCTCAGAGTAATACTTAATGACCGAGTTGAGAAGTTGGTCCTTCCATCAGGAATCCCACCCACTGTGGAGGAGCTGCAAACTGTTGTGAAGGAGACCTTTGGAATTTCTGATGAGTTCGGTCTTCAGTATTTGGACTCAGAATTTGAAGATTACTTTACTCTTCATACAAGTGACCAAATTAAACACAAAGACACCATAAAGATAGTTCACACTGCCTCTATTATCCTTAACATGCTTCCACTTGATGAAAGTTTGGGCAGTTCCTTTGATCAACAGTCAACAGACTGTGACTCTGCATCTTATGCAGACTCATCTGCTGGAACGTCTTCTTCACAGGACACCATTATCCTGTCTAGGCGAAATACTACAGAACATGTCAAGGGTGGCCAAAGCAGTTCCCCATTCCAGGGTTTGCATATGAAACTGAGATGTACCTTGAAAGAGCCACTGAAGACTACAAGAAGAATGGAACACTTGTGACTACCTCAAAGATCAAGACAGACATACTTGAGAAGCTGGCTGAAACTATATATACATATACAGCCTATCCATCAAGTGCACAGATAAGTGATGTTGCTGAGGCACTTGTCAGTAAGTATCCTTGTCTTAAGGAACCCGGCTCCTTCTCAGGTTACTATGGATAGCAACAAAGCATCAAATACAAGATGGCAAATTATCGCACCAAACTCCGAGGCTATGGTGTTCCTGAGGTGATGTGTAATGCACTGAAACACAAGAGCCCAGCAAACCAGAAGTCTGCAAAGAGTGTAAAAAAACCTCGAAAGGCAGAGGTAAACTACCTCCCCCCTTACCCAGCAGGAGAGGATGAAGAAAGTCAAGAACAAGAGAGGATTCAGTTGCTTACTGAAGTAAGAAAAAGGGACAACAACAAATTGATCAAAGAAAAAATGGCCAAAACATTTGCACACAGAAGAAACAAATCATCAACCTATCACCCAGCATAGAGGACATCAAAACCAGATGGCCTGCTCTATTTGAGCCCTCTCAAGTGAGTTACAAGCACATGCTAATTTGAAATATTTCTAGTCCACTATGAAGGACTGCACTAGTGGTTTTGCATATTTAGCTCATAAATAGAAAATGTGTGTTATGTTACTGTCAACTATTTTCTAAATCATATTTTCAAGGTCAAATTCCAGAATTATTTAGATTTTGTTGCATTATATAACTGTACAGTTTCTAACAGAAATCATTTTAAATAATCTTTGTGAGTGCATGTGAGAAACTACCAACACTGAAGATTGTAGTATGCTAGCCAAAATATATTAACATGCTGCACAGTCAGATGATTTAACCCAGAATGTACATGAAGGTCATAATATCATGAGAATAATATTGCTTCTTGCTAGAGTTGCAAGAACAATATGTAAAATATGTAATGTATGTATTATTTACCTTTCAGATCCAGGATGAGTTTCACAGAATCACAATGGTGCATCTTGAATCAAAGTTCATGTCTAAGCTGGATGAATACACTCCGAAGCTTCTGAACATCTTCCACTCCAAAGGTGGAACCATGGGGTTGAGGTTGCAGGCCATCCTACTCAAGGTAACCTTAAATGGCTATTATGTTTGTATATTATTTTGTAATCAAACTGGAATATAATGCACTTACTACTTAAATCTACAGGAGGTAATGTTAGCCTGTGATTCTCTCTGATAAAGAGAATTACCCGGTAAATAATAACTAACATTTTTTAAATAATTTGTATACACTCAGTGGTCACTTTATTAGATACATAATTATTCAAGTTTATATTGTTAAGTATAATGCACTTATTGATAAGTGCATCATGTGCAACAGCCAATTTGGGAGTTGTTCAATTGGAACCTTCTCCTTTGGTGGTACAGTCTGAAATACCCAATGTTGTTGCTATTTCAGGACGCTGATGAAGACAGTGTGTCGCAGGACCTTGCTGTACAAAGGACTAAAATCTACAACATCAAGACTACTACGCCAGAGGGTCCTGATGACATCGGTATCGTAGTAGAGGGCGTGAAAGTTCTGACTGCTCTGGGTAACTTTCCAAGGGCTTGCTCCATGGTCGTTGGCTTGGCATATGCAGTGAATCTTGCCTATCCCAAGGAGCTCAGGTACACGCTTGAAGTCTTCCAGAAACTCCTCCTTGAGCTGGATTGTTCAAAGCTGTCCCCAAAAGTGAACAGCCTCAAGAATAAGCTACTAGCTTAAGAAAAGGGACGCTCGCAGAATGACAGGGAACAATTAACTCACTGTCAAAACTGTCACATGGTTACCCACTCACTGTGAAGGAACTGCAAACTGTTACTGAAGGAGACCTTTTGGAATTTCTGATGAGTTCAGTCTTTAGTATTTGGACTTGGAATTTGAAGATTACTTTACTCTTCATAAAAGTGACCAAAATAAACATAAAGACACCATAAAGATTGTTCACGCTGCCCTGATTGTTCTTAACTTGCTTCCACTTGATGAAAGTTTGGGCATTTTCTTTTTCAACTGTTAAGTAACTAAAAAATATAGATTTTCAGTGCAACATGTGGTTGTTTAGAAATATCAAGCCAACCATACTCATTTTACGGGAGTGGCATTGTGTTTTTGAATTTGTATTGCCACAGGCAGCTGTTATTGTACCTTGTGATTCCTCTGTATACACCAGGGATGCAAATTTGACATGTTTCAATTGATTGTTTAAGTGAGTCCTATTTTAGCAAAAAGTAAAGAAGTAAGGCTAATGGAATTACTTGACCTTATCCCAGACTCCATGTGATATTAATCAATTACTTGTAGCCGTTTGAAAAACATTTCAATTGGCACATAAATGAAAATATAAGAAAAATTTGCAGACTGAAAACATTGTCTTAATTTAAATACACTAACAGGACTAAACCTTAAATCACATCAAAAATCAATGTGGATAATTTAAGCCAATGATGTAGCAGAAATTAAACACCATTAAATGATTAAACATGTATTAAAAAGAATCCCAAATGCCATTATATTGTGTCCCTATTGTACACATACATAATTTCTTCTTTTCTTATAGCCTCTCTCTGTGTTTTATTGTTGTATTTTGACATTTTGCACTAAACAACTTGAAAAATGTTAGATAAACATGTTTTGAAAAAAATGGACAAATAAATGTTTACCTGCTGTTCTTATTATGCATGATGATTTATTAACCCAATTTAAGTTACCTGTGGCACCAAGAAGGCATGATATTAAGTGTATTATACATAGAAAAAGGATGACAACAAAGTGACATGCAATATAATTGAATAGATTTAAAGTAATGTGATACCAATTAAAACTTCAATGTAAACAATTCATTTAGGTACGGATAAATAAGAAACGCAGTGTAAATGTGTTGAATTAGGCAACAATGTGCTAAACTATTAGTTAATATAATTTATTTTATGTTAGTGAATACAACTTATTTTTATCCAGATATTTAGTAAATCTAAATTAATTCCTCCCAGATATTTAATAAATCTAAATTAATTTCTCCCAGATATTTAGTAAATCTAAATTAATTTCTCCCAGATATTTATTAAATCTAAATTAATTTCTCCCAGATATTTAATAAATCTAAATTAATTTCTCCCAGATATTTAGTAGATCTAAATTAATTTCTCCCAGATATTTAGTAAATCTAAATTAATTTCTCCCAGATATTTAGTAAATCTGGATTAATTTCTCCCAGATATTTAGTAAATCTAAATTACTTTTGCTCAGATACTTATTAAACATAAATCAGTTTTCTTTGTGAAACTGATTTGGATTTACTCAAAAATGTTTGGCTATATAACTTATAATTTTGTATGCTATTACTAAATCCAACACATTTTAAGTGTTGCTTTTATGAAAATGTACTCATTTGTTTTGTTTATATTTAGTTTATTTTTTCAATACTTGTTAATCAAAGTTGAAGAACTTAAAATCTATTCAATTATATTACGTGTCACTTTGTTGCCATACATTTT